>NC_084539.1:6404807-6707307 GCF_024500275.1 Phycodurus eques
TACTCCTTTTTTCCTGATGAACGACACGTTTGAATCCACGTGTAACATTGGCTCCCATCGTTGGTCTGAAAGAGAGACAGAACTTTGGAAGAGGAAATAGACAGACAGGTTGTCCCTCAGTGGACCCCCTGCCTGTCCCTCTGACAGCTGATCAAAAGAAGAAAATGGGTCAGGCTTCTGTTCCTCTGCCCTTAATTACAAAACAGTCTTTAAACAAAGCAACATCTGCCCAACTACCCACCCAGCTCCTCCTCCATCTTGCCTTTTTTAAGTCCCTCATCATCCTTTGGATCACCCAAGCCCAGTATCTTTTATGGAGGTAATTTTATAGAATGACAATTTCCAGGGAAATGCACTGAAAGAGCAACAAAAATTGGTGGAGATTATAGACAAGGTTCACACCCGATTAGATACATTCTATTAAATAATTTGTTGTCAGTGTATCGAGAGTGTCGTTTCAGAGATCAGCAGTGTAATTGCATCGTTACAGTGAATGTTAGCCTATTTTCAAACTGTTGATCAAGTTGCTCGTTCTTGAGCCACAGCAAGTTATCATCATATTATTTGTTATTTTCCACATTAACATGATAGACTATTTGGGATTACTTTTAGTAATTTGCTTTGATCATCTGTTAAACTTTTTGGTCGATGCTTTGCATGGAAAGCTTTCGATTGGGGGGTGTCTTAATCTCACACGCCAGATGGATTGGTTCTCAAAAGAGTTTCACAAATCCATCTTTGAAATAGCCAAAAGAAACTGTTTGGACAAGGTAAGGCTTCATAAAAAAAAATAAAAAATAAAAAATCGGTGACGATCGGACAAACGGTCTGTCAATCAAATTTCTTACAGGTTATATCCAGAGAGAGACGATGAGACAATGTGTCACTAGTTTGACAAATGGCCAGTGTCTCTTGCTCAAACCAGTCAGGGGTAGAGTGAAACAATGGTTTCCATCATGAAAAGCTTTACTGACCATTATTTTCTCTCTGATTATCCATCCATCCATTTTCTGAGCCGCTTCTCCTCACTAGGGTCGCGGGCGTGCTGGAGCCTATCCCAGCTGTCATCGGGCAGGAGGAGCGTTACACCCTGAACTGGTTGCCAGCCAATCGCAGGGCACATACAAACAAACAACCATTCGCACTCTCAGTCATGCCTACGGGCAATTTAGAGTCTCCAATTAATGCATGTTTTTGGGATGTGGGAGGAAACCGGAGTGCCCGGAGAAAACTGGGGATGGGGATTGAACCCTGCACCTCAGAACTGTGAGGCTGACGCTCTAACCAGTCATCCACCGTGCTGCCCTCTCTGATTTTATATATATATAAAATATATATATATATATATATAAAATAAATATATATATATATATATATATATATATATATATATATATATTAACAAACGCTGTCCCTTCCTGATATGTTAAGGCAACCTCCATGCCATTTTCATTGGGGGCAGCCATTGTTTGTTTGTTTTTGTTTTGCTATCGAAACTGAAAAGGTGTGTCCTCTGCATCTCGTCAAAGGATACTGATTGGTCAAATATCTTTGGGGGTGTGTTATCGGGGTTTCAATGTGTTTCAAGTTTAGCCAGAGGAATTTTTTTTTCAGATTAAGTATTATCGTGAAGTCATATCTTGCAAAGTTAAGAAGAGCCCCCCCAGTTCTAGTTAAAATGAGCTAACTAAGGACTCAATTTATCAAAACACAAAATACAACTGGGCTGAACAAGAGGCGCGTGCAGTATTCGCTGAAATGCACAAGTATTTCTAAGTATTTTTCATTGAAATTGGTCACAATCTTGGACATTTTCTGAACAGAAAGTTTAATATGGTAAGATATTATTGTGCATGGTAAGATAAACCACTTTTGATCATTTACAATGACAGTAATAAATGTATTCTGCTATCCTTAGCTGAGGGCTGATGGAGGGGGAGCTGGGGACACAGAGTCATTTTGCTCTCATTTGTCCTTGGAAGTGTAATGAATTGTGCAGTAAACAGGCTACAGGCCATAATGCTCTTTCATTGCAGGTCCCACACTCATCTATCCACCCCGAGACTGTCAATAACATCCCCATGCTCACCATTTACACGCGGCAGCAGTTTGCACTTAACGCTGTGAATGTGTTAACTGCTCAAAACATCTGACTGAAAGTACTCACCTTCATTCAGAAAAAAAAAAAAAACTCCACAGATGTCATGACCTTTTTTTTTTTTTTTTTAACCTACGTACTCGCCAACCCCCCTTCTTATTTTCCTTTTACAATAACGTTCCCTTTCCTTATTTAGGGATATCACTTAAATTAATTTCCAACTTTTATTCCATGGTTTAAAGTCGTTTTACATGATTGACACAATTTTATTCGTTCGGGATTAAGTTTACATGACAGTACATACATTCCTCAAATTACCATACTTTCAAATACGACACTGTCTGTTGCAATGCAGCATTCAGCCCCAGAAATGTTTATAGCAATAATTATACACTTATTTTACAGAGCGCTTTTACTGGGTATTCAAACATGACAACTTGGATTGTATTTAGCCATTTGTGCTTTGAGCGTATGTTATTGCATGAGGAAGCACAGATGCAATGCAACAGCTTTTGAGGAATATCAGTTCTAGGCTGGTTTTATCACTTGCGACTTCCTGCCACCTTTTATCTTAACACTCAGAGGGAGAGGATGATGAGGTAAGAGCTAAGATGAGATCAAATTTTAATGATCCCTGTGGGCAAATTATTCTCTGGCAGCTGCAGCAACAGCCGAGACAAACACCACCCTCACCCTATTACAAAAAAAAAACCTTGCATATTATAGTTTGTGTGTGTGTGTGTGTGTATGTGTGTGTGTGTGTGTGTGAGAGAGAAAGAGAGAGCGATACTGTCACTATCTTGTACATGCATGTACTGAAATTCCACGACTTCACTTCCTAGTTTTATGACAAACTCTTCCTTTTGGTTGATTTTTAATGGAGTATCCAGTACAATTTCCCATATAGCTACTGTACACCAACAGGCTTAGGCCTGCACACTGAGACAGAGAAAGAGCCGTTTCAAAATGTTTGCATTTACAAAGACAATAATGCTCAGTTTTGACTGACACCGTGAGCAAGGTATTTATGTGTATTACTTTTTTAACCCACATTTTGCAAGGTGACTTTGAGTGACATGAAATGTCCCTCAATCTATAATACTGGTCGAAGGAGACACTCATCTCTCTACAAGCAATTAAAGGATCTCCCTAAAGCTGTGAACATGAGCACTTATTCCATAGTTATGGACTTAGAAACAATGCTGTAAAAAAAAATTCCCCCAAAATATACTCAGTAGTAATTTTAGGCTTGTTTTCTGATGACATATTTGATTTTCTGACAGATTTTGGCCTGCCCGCATTAAGGTCCAAATCGCGCGTGAGCCTGCTGACATCAATGGCGGAACGCGAGCACGTCCTTATTGAACTAGTATGTCTTCTGCAGTGTTATTGTCGCCGATATTGAAAGTTTCGATGTTGTTGTTTTTGTTCTTTTTAACAGTAACGAGTGAAAATAGCGAGGTTTTCTATTTTGAGTAGGTGGGCCTGTTTTGTTCAAATTGACTACTGGAATGATTCGATGCAGAAGGTAGGCAGCTGCATTAGGTAAGTGCTGCAGATATTGTTTTTTTTCTGCCTAACACATGGCTTTATCGTCTCATTGTTTTATTTATTGAATCACTTATGCTCTAAGACCTTTGAAAAAAACAGTTTGGGGAGATATATTGTAACTCATTTGAGGGAGCGTGGCCCGTGCATGTAACCCCCGATGACGCCGACACTTTTTTTAAAATTTTTTACTTTTTTAAAATATCCTTATTTTTTAGGTGGGGCAGATTCCACCCATGATATACCAAATATGAGTAAATACTGCCACTTTATAGTATAGTAAATTCCTTTGTCCCATGCAGCGAATTTGGGCTCTAGCGCTGCCTCTGACGTCACACCAAGACATGGGGGGCGGGGTCATAGACTTTGGCCATGCAAAAGGGGCGTTCCCAGCTCTATTTGTTATTCACTGATTCCTCAAAAACAGATTGATACTATTGGAAATGACTGCCAGTTTTGTTTTATTGAGCAAAAAAAATACATACAGGGAACTTGTTTGTGAACTATAAGCCATCTGCACGCTATAGGTCCTTTAAGGGTTGGGTGAAAGGCGCTATGGTGTATTTTGATGGGAGAAGATTTGGTCTGGTTATTTATGATTGTATTATTATTACTATTATTATTATTATTACATTGTGTATATGTTTTTCTATTTTGTTTTGTGTACAGTTTGTCTACATCAAATCATACAGTTTGTTGTATATGTCTTTATTTGTATTTGCTTTAATTTTGCCTTGTTTTATAATGCTGAATCTGTTCTCAATTGCCTGACACGGATTAAGTAAAGGTTAAATGAATAAAGCTTCAATAATAAAAAAAAATGAAATCAACAATAGCGTTGAGAGCTGTTTTTACTTTTGACGTGACTTTATTAAGCTAATTGATGAGGGCCAAATTCAAATATTAGAAACGCCCATGTTTGAATGCAACCATCGATGACTGAGTATTATTATCTTTATAAGGCAGGATTTTATACAGTCCTTGTGTTTGATTGTTCAGTTGTACCCAATGAGTGTACAGCAGTTATTTTAACATTGAAGGTTAGCTGGGCTAAAAGCAATAGCATTACATTGAAAAGTTTTATGGTGGACTACAGATATGTTTCGCAAATAAGCATATAATAGAAGTTTAAAAAAAAATGTGAGTAAGTGTTAAAATGGAGGCGTACATTCCAAAATACAATGCAACAGTTTCTACATATTTCATCTGTAATATTAAAAGGCTGAAGCTGGAGAAGCATCGCTGTTTAGAGTTTGCTATGAGATAGGATACTGCATGCCCCGCCCACTCTGTCCTAGGACGCACCGTGACTGGTTGAGCCACCGATCAGTCAGGAAAGGGTTCCGCCCCATTCGCCCTTTCGCAGCCCTCCTCCCTTTGGCAGCAGGTTGGGTTGAGCGGTCCACTAGGGGACCGTGGACAGCTCCCGTCTGAGGAGCAGAGCAGCGCAGGAGGAGGAGAGGGCCGGACATGGGGGAGCCACCGCACAGGCCCGTATGATCGACATCAACAGCATTTGGATGCGCACCTACACAAAGAGAGCGAAGTGGAGAGGCCATCGGAGGACGGGGAAACAACCGAGGAAGTGAAGGGACAAGGGGGATTCGGCCACTGACCCATCCCGGTGCATCAGGGGGGAGAAGAGGGAGAAAGATTTCCGCTCGATCTGATGGACTGACGACAGATGAATGAAGACCGCCTACACTAACGCCTATCGATGCCTGGCCAAGGACCTGGACGCTTACGCCATGAATTCGGACATGACAATGGACGGCATCGGCAGCCTGCACGGCGGGGTGGCGGTGAGCTCCGCGGCCCCTGATGTGGAGCTGATGAGCGGCCACAGCCCTCACCACGGCCGCGGGAGCTCTTCGGCAGCGGCTGCCCTGCGGATACACCAAGACCTGGCCGCCGCTGCCGCGTCATCCCGCTCGGCCATGGTGTCCGGTATGGCCAGCATACTGGACGGCGGCGGCGGCGGCGGCGGCGGCGGCGGGGACTACCGTCCGGACCTGTCCCAGCTCCCGCTGCACCACGCCATGAGCGTGCCCTGCGACACGTCCTCCCCCGGGATGGGGATGAGCGGCACCTACACCACCTTAACCCCGCTGCAGCCGCTGCCGCCCATCTCCACCGTGTCCGACAAGTTCCACCACCACCACCACCACCACCACCATCACCAGCGGCTTTCCGGGAACGTCAGCGGGAGCTTCACCCTAATGCGGGACGAGCGCGGGCTACCGGGCATGAACAACCTTTACAATCCCTACCACAAGGATCCCATGTCCGGGATGGGTCAGAGTCTATCCCCGGTGCTGGGTAACGGTCTGGGCTCCCTCCACAACACCCAGCAGGGTCTCCACAACTACGGCACCGCCACGCACGGAGGCCACGACAAGATGCTCAACTTCGACCCCACCGCCTCCATGCTCTCCAGAGCGGACCACCACCAGCACCGAGGTCTCGCCGGCCCGGCCGGCGGGATGATGCCGCACCTGAACGGAATGCACCACCCGGGACATCCCGTGCCGTCGGCGGGCCATCACCCCCACCCCCACCCCCACCCCCACCCCCACCTCCATTCTCCATCGCACGGGCCCGTGTTGGCCTCCACCAGGGAACGACCGCCCTCCTCCTCCTCGGGGACGCAGGGGGGGAACAGTTCGGGGCAGCTGGAGGAGATCAACACCAAGGAGGTGGCGCAGAGGATCACGGCCGAGCTGAAGAGGTACAGCATTCCTCAGGCGATCTTCGCCCAGAGGGTCCTGTGCCGCTCCCAGGGGACCCTATCGGATCTGCTGAGGAACCCCAAACCCTGGAGTAAACTCAAGTCTGGCCGGGAGACCTTCAGGCGGATGTGGAAGTGGCTGCAGGAGCCCGAGTTTCAGAGGATGTCGGCTCTCAGACTGGCAGGTAACTTTTTTTTATTTTTGTTTTTTTATTTGAGGTCTTCTCTGCGCCATACCTAAACAAAACAAAATAAGTCATTTTATTTATTTATTTGTATACTACCGCGATATTAGCTGATATTATTTTGAAATAAGTGTCGCCACTGACAGAGAGAAAAGAGAGCGATCTAGTTGAAGTCGTTACATTTATTTGGAATCACATGGCGTTATGTTTACCATTTATTGATCAACAAAAAAAGGTGATCGATGGGGAATGACCAGGTCAGAGGACTTCCCTCCAAACACACCGTTCTCCTCACGCTCCTACAAAAATAGAGCCAATTGGCGTTTTTAACAGTTAATTCAAGCGATTTGTCACTTTTTTTGGAAATTGAGAAGACTAAATCGTGATTATTACATCACACAGCAACCGGTGTATTTCTTCCCACTTCTGTTCAGTGCCATCACTACAGAACTAGATAGATAGATAGATAGATAGATAGATAGATAGATAGATAGATAGATAGATAGATAGATAGATAGATAGATAGATAGATAGATAGATAGATAGATAGATAGATAGATAGATATTCTGAACAAATCTTGAGGGGTTGAGGAGGTTGTCAGTTCAGTGGGTCTGGGGCCCCCTCTAGTGAGGGACCTCCCCCATTGTCCGCAGGAGACAGCGACAGCGGCGGTGGCCTTTCATAAAGGTTCAGGTGGGTTTTCAAGATGTTGTTGGGGAGATGTGATGGTGGTGGTAAATTGCGCCAAAAAGGAGGCTTGAATGGTGCTGCTGGGGTTTAGTTGTGCTGTGCAAGCAGTTTTCTTACGTTCACTCGGTTAAGGCAAGGTTCCTTTGGTCTTTCTCTTTGAAAAGGCCCGTTTCTTTTTGTAATGGGAAAAAGTGGCGGGTGCATGACGTGCGTTCTCATTTGATTCTTCTCTTTGAGCTCATCACACATTGCAGAACTGTGGAAAATCTTTTACATCGTTACGTTTCAAAGAAAATATAAGAAAGCAAAAAATAAATTCTGATTAAAAAAAAAAGAAAACAAAAAAAAACAGACCCACAGCAATGAATGTCTAAATACTATATTTGTCTAAATACTGTACAGTTATCATGGATTACTGTACATAAGCATATAATACTTTCAGTAACAAAGTTGGTTATGAAAAAGCTCAAAAATACTGTATATAAGTAGGAAGTTTGTCATACAAATCATGAAATTAAAACATACTTTAGGAAAAATAGCTTTTTATTTGAAGTCGTTGTAGTTATAGTGTCTACAATTAAATATATTTTTTTGATTTGTAGTTAGGATAAGCAATTTTGTTGAAAGCTAACTCTCTAAAAACATCAAGCTCATAAAAATGCATTGTTTTTCAAATGAAGTTATTCTCTGTTATGGTATGATCTGGTTAAAATCATGAAAAAAAAGTATGTCTTTCAAATCATCAATGTGTATGGTACTTAAGATCCAATTTATCTTATATTATCTTAGGCTGTACATTGAATCAGAAACATCATTTAGATTGCTTTGTATCGTAGTGCTTAAAATTATGCAAAATGATATGTAATTTTGAAAATGTAGATGACATTGATTTAATTCTAGATTTGGCTTCAGTGTATTCCAGTGATTTGTAATTTGTATGTGTCGGTGGCTTGCTCAAATGCACCATTTACATTTTCCTCTGACAAACAAATTGGCTCTTTTAGGATTAAAAAAGTTTGAAATCAATCTGTTTTTTCCGTTCAAAGAAATATTACTTTTCCGTAAACTGTGGCTTGTGCTATCAAATTGAAATGACATTGTGAAATATAACGGTCTATTTGAAGCGAGTTGATGTAAAATACCCATTTTAATTCAGTAATATACTAATTAAGGATTCCAAACTCACCCTGAAGTTTTAAGGATTGTGGCGGAAATCATTATTGAGCTATTTTTTTATGAATGATTGTGTTTTAGTTTTGTCTTTAAATCAAAAACGTTTTCAAGCTTAAGGAAAAACAAACAAAACAAAAAAAAAAGATCAATCAATGTGATTTTGACAGAATAGTTTCCTGCAAAATGTGCTCTTTAATGCATGCGGTTGGGAGTGAATATATTGAATTATGTCCAAAAACAGACAACAAAGGCAGCTGAGTAAGAGTCTGTACTCGTTGCCCCCGTTTTTAAAAGGTGCAAATAAGCAGTTTGTGCTCAAGTGCCTGACAGATGAGATTATCTCTGCGCAATTGCACTGTTCTTTCATTCCTTGATTTCTGTCTATTGACCCTGTGGCAGGGGTTGTTTGATTTTGACGGCTGTTGTTTGATTATATAGATTAACAGGAAATGCCTTGAGTGAAGGGAGGACTGGGGGGGGGGGGGGCGGGCGAGGCGCTTTCATGCGATGTGTGTCGTTAAAATGGAAGCATGCAGACACACACTGAACAGCATCCTACTCTCATGTGCAACATGGTTGGTGTGCTTATGTTCAACATCGACAAGTCACTCTTGAATCCTTGCTTTACCACCAATAAATGTCAGTATAAAAAAAATGCATCATCATACAGTACCTCCAAATTAACTGATTGTTATTGTCAGTAGTACTTTCCCAACGGCATTTCCCAACCTCCAAAAAGCCGTCAGGTGAATGACACCATGAGTAAAGTAAAACATAGATTGCAACAAGTTGACATTTTTCACTGATAGTGTAAACAAATGTAGATATAATAATAATAATTATAATAACCCTTTTAACATACTCCTCAATGTGTCTTTAGACAAACAAAGATTTGGATTTTAGAGCCTTTTTTTCAGCAACTGTAATTTACATGCTTGTAATGTTTGTGCGTGCAAGCTTGCGACTGTTTGCTTACTATTTCTATCCTAAGGCCCACCACACAGCGAGCGGAGCGACAGAACGTTCACGCAGTGTTCCAGGCTGTGCACGTAGTCGGCAACACGTTTTGCGGCAATTCGAAATTTGAATTGAAAAAACAAACGGCGTTGCAACCTTGCAGATATAACGGCCGCTCAAAAATGCCATGTCGTATCACATGATCCTTTCACAACAATAATTCCGTTTCCGGTTACGAAGTGAGATCCAGCTGGCCGCCTGTGCAAATAAATTAGCGATGAAGAAATGCTGTTTTTTATTGTCATTTTGAACTATCATCGGGGCACTACGACTCAATGCTGCAAAAGGAAGTCATCAGCTGGGGTTGTTATTGTGAAGATTGTGTATGTGGCCGTGCAGGGATTACAATAGTTATTTCATTGCGCTCACGCTTCACCAATATGACTTTTTGAACGACTATGGGACAACAGGGAGCTGCAAATCCGAGATCAACAATGCGAGAGCCAGCTCATAGAGCTGGGGTCAAAGGTTAGAGCTGCAACACCCAGATATTAGCTGTGGAAAATGTAGCAGCTGCACGGAAAGACACTTTTAAGCCTCTCTTAATCGTTTTGAAATAACTAATGCTAATAATTCTACAGTTTTCTATAAATGCATTGTAGTCCCTTTAAATGTGGGATAAGACGTGGCCCACTGCTGTGTAACTACTGTCCACCAGTGCAGTCATCTTACAACTTTCTTGGGAATATTGCTCTCAAAAAAAGAGTCATACGGATTTTAAAATGACATGTGAGTTCAGACGGCTGAGGTGAGGTCTTATCGCGAGACACATTCTTTGTCAGCCCTCTACTGTTTGCTATCCGAAACGAATCTTCAAAAACTTCGGTTACTATTGGCCTACGTCAAATTAATTCTGTTTTTGTTCAAGTCATCGTGTCGCCTCATTGGTGAAGATACTGAAACCCAAAGTTCATCAGTACTCAACTAAGCTAAGGTCAAAAGATTGATCTGATTGCTAAAAGTTCCATATCAGTGGTTTACTTATTTCACCACGCTGTAGTATTGGGCCACCGCTGACTATGTCATTTTGACATAGTGAAACAGTGAAAAGTAGAACGGATACAAAAACAATTTCAACATTTATTTTGGTTTAGAGCTGGATAAAGTTGCACTTTATTTTCACTACTTTTGTCGATATGGTATGGAATTGAGTGGAAGTGTTCACCCCCTAGAACCATACTGGCACTGCTCATTATTTATCATGAACCCGGACGTAGCCTGCTAACTAACAACCATATGACACTCCACATTTATTTCTCTTTTGTTTTTTTTGTTTTTTTGATGTTCCCAGGAATTTCCACAGTTTGGACAGTCATTCATCTGACTCAGACGTTTTGTACAATAACTTGAGCGCTGCTTTGATTGGAAGCCATTTCTCCAAGCTTGCCAAAGCGACAGAACAAGCAGAAGAACCTGTAAATTAAACTTAATCCATTGTCTTGTAATTTAGTTTGGTGTTAAGCCCCACCCATTAGTGTTCAGGGCTCTGAAAGTATGAATGAATTTCTCTGAAAAATGCTCCTGAAGGAGAGCCTACGGGGTTGTTCCTATGGTTGGAAATGGCTCAAAGGTACAGCGTTGAAATTTATCCCAAGCGTTGCCGCGTGGCCTCCTCCTACCTATTTTGAATCTGTTTCTCCCTCTCATTCTCTCTTTTGGGGGGAGGTATTATGTGATTGTCAGGGGAATTGAACACAAGAGCAGAGGCGGCAGCGGCCCGATGAATTATTGATGGGAATCTCGGCGTGACCCTCCTCGGTCTGCTCACTTCACTTCTTCTTCACCTCACTGCCGGGTTAACCAGGCAAAATGGAGGGAGGGAACAAAAGGGCGGAGGAAGAGCGAAGCCCATTGTTTGGTTGGAGGATGCTGCTTGTGACTCCGAGTGAATTATGGATGAAAAGAAAATGATGCTCAAATCAGTGTAAGGTGGGCTCATATGCCCACAGAAACACTTCCATCAGTTCAACAGGAATGCATTTGATGATGTTTTTGCTACTAACTTCGGATATTTCAAATTAAACACCTATGGAGGACAAGGGGGGGGGGGGGGGGAGTAATGAAGGAAAATGGATCACACAATACTTCTATAGGATGAACTCAACTGTTAGGTCACTGGAGAAATTGAGCTTGGTACACCAACACTGTATGTTCATAAGAAATTTTGAAAGAAAAAAAAAAACCACACATGAATATGTATAAGTAGTAAGGACAAAAGCAGAGTAGTTAGTATTTGGGTGAAATTGCACTGAAGATCCAAATGATGGGACTCTAAATATCTTCCATTTTCCGTGTCCAGCTGCAAGCAGACATGGTTCATTATTAATGAGCTGGACTCTGCTTTATGGCACGCCAATTACCAGCAGTTACTCTGCTTGCGTTTTTGTGTGTATGTATTTGGTCTTACAGTTGCAGACTGTGGGAATACAGATTGCTTCAGTTTTCAGATTCTCTTCTTTGGACCTCCTGCATATTCACTGTCTGCTATCGATCCATAATAATGGATTTTTAGGCTGCTGGGAGGAGGCGTTAGAGCTTAGTGTGTCAGTTTGAGATGATTTGACAGAAAATGTTGTAATGTTCTCTTCTTGTTTACTAAGCACCAGCCCAACACGATGTACTTTTGACTCTTCAATGGAAGAAGTACATAAATATTTGCATACACATGACGGAGCCACAACACTTGTAATTGTTTATACCAATGTCAGTATTTTTGTACCATCCAGGTGTAGATAACATAGGGCAAACCTTAATAGAACATTTATTTTAACCCCAGAATACTGTTGCACAACACTACAAGATGAATTTTTTACGTTACAATTGTTTTTCCAAATCGGTAATCACAATCAGCACATGCATAATAATGATATACCTCTATAGTATACTTATATGAGAAGGTTTTCATTATTATCATTAGTATTCGTTGTTGATTGGCAGGGCCAAATCACATGATTCTCCCGAGTTAGTGTCCACTGACATGAGTTGACAATAAAAGACTACGGAACAATGTTTAATTCGCCAGCCACGGTATCCTGCTCATTAAATGGAAAAAGACAAAGTAACCTTTAATAATCAATTGAATCTTGTGTAAAAAAGATGGCAATAGCCAAGCATTAGGGCGACGATAACTGATGTTTTCTTGACGTTTATTATCTTTTGAGAACTGCCTTCCATCACCTTCACTAGGTTATTTGTATTTTTTTTTTTTTTTTTTTTTTTTTTTTGTCGTCACTGCAGCTCCTCTTATCCCTTGGATAAAGCAAAGGCGGCCGAGGTGCTTGAATGATGCACAGTTTGATTGGCACCCGACCTGTGATGACAGCCTTGACTGCTTTCGTAATAGCCTCGGAAAAGACAGGTTTTCGTCTGTCCAGCAGGGTACTGACTTGAGAAAAGTACAGTCAATCAAACGGTGGGATGTAGCACAAGAGATCAAATTGCCGTGCGGCTCCACGTAAAGTGGAAGACCTGTTGTCCCCCTACATAGCAAGTGGCCTTTGAACGTCTTCGCTTTGTGGTCCTTGTTGGTTTTTCACCTTTTGAGTAATAGGAAAACAGAACCGCAATATTTCTAGCTGCTCTGGTCATGTGGTCGTCTCATCTTTTACCACAAATACTTCACAAGTGGGTGAAAATACAGCCATGAAAATAATACCTCAGAACATCAATATCTACATGTGTAATAATTTTCAGCCTTGCTCATTCCCACTCTTTGCAATCTTGTGGCTTCCAATGAGAAAATCACAGGCGTTGCGTAGTGATTTTTTTATTTTTTTATTTAGACTGTCCACAACAATTATGGCGCCACGGAGGTGTTGGAGTGGTACGAGTGTTTCGCAGCAAAACAGAGGAGCCCAAGTTCAGAGGAGAAAATGGTCCTGTCGCAGCTTTATTAAAGCAGTCAAATCAAACGTGACATCTGTACTCTGAGCTCATCGAGGCCGAGCACTTGTAGAATTCACACAACCATCTGCGGGAAAGAAACAAGGGAGGGACACGAACACAATTCTTCACCAGAAGTAGAAATCAGATCTTTTTTTTTTTTTTTAGCCCAAATGTTCATTTGAAGGACGCTTTTCTTTTAAAGATGTAGCTGGAGGTGTTTGCTGTGGAAGAACTTGAGCCCTGATCTCAACCCCATCAAACACTTTTTAAATGAACAAAAATGTAGGTTGTGAGCCAGCGCACAAATAACACACAATTCTGACTGAATGAAAACTGGAGTGAGTGAATAATTTGCCACAGATACAAGTCTTGATAGAAGTTGATATCATTTTAAAGTACAGACTAAATCTATGTTTTGTTTTCATTTTCTCCTCATGTCGGTGTAATGGCCTGGTGTCCAATGTACTATTCCGTGAGTGAGTAATGAGAATTGTGACAATGTAATGTTATTCATTTAAATGTTATCCGGGGTTGACGTGATAACTGTAGATCTGTGACCTAATTAAGCGAGATCCATAACATTAGTGCGTGCTTATTTAGCTGGTGGGCTGTAAGATGGATGTTAGCAATACATGTGATTATATTACATCCCAAACAGTTGCTTCTGTGAATCTTGGTGATGTATTGAAATGTGCAGTGTGTGAGGCACATGCAGTATGTTTAAATAACCAGATGACTTTGGACATGACTGCCCAACCAAACTTGATTTCCAGCTTTATTTGTCTTTTCTATGCGCTGTCATTCCGAAATTTCTCGTCTCACCCTCTACTTCCCTCAGGTTCATTAGTATTGGTGTCACAGCGTGGCTGAAATAACTGTCTGCAGGTATAATGAGTAAAGACAGGCGGCACAGAGCCGTCAGTCTCTGGA
The DNA here is from genome assembly GCF_024500275.1 of Phycodurus eques. Classification (NCBI taxonomy): domain Eukaryota; kingdom Metazoa; phylum Chordata; class Actinopteri; order Syngnathiformes; family Syngnathidae; genus Phycodurus; species Phycodurus eques. Next base: position 6,419,063 of record NC_084539.1, read on the forward strand.
CATGCTTTATGGTGAAAGACCAACGGCACTGAGAGAAATAAAAGGACAAATAAAACTCATTGCCTTTTGGTATTCGACCTTGTGTTGGACAAAATGGTGCAGTAATGAGATCAAATTGGTAAATCTGATTTCATGTCGTGCTAAAATAAAACACTGCGTACAAAACAGCATTTAGTGCTGTGAGTGTAGAGAATATTTGATGATGACTAATCATATGGTCAGCAGCATGTTCGCAGTCGAGGGTTTGAATTTAAACTCAGGCCCGCCTGTATAGAGTATGCATGTTCTCCCTGTGCTTGCACGGGTTTCTCTGGGTACTCCAGATTCCTCCCACATTAAAAAAAAGAATAATAATAATAACATGTTTGGCGAATTGAAAAATTACACTAAATGTCCCATACATAGGTGTGAATGTGAGTGTGACTGGTCGTGTTTCTATGTGCCCTACGATTGGCTGACGAGCAGTCCAGCGTGTAACTCGCCTCCCGCCCAGTGTCAGCTGGGATAGGCTCCAACTCAGCTGCGACCCCAGTGAGGACGAGCGATATAGAATATGGATGAATCAAATGAGCAGCATCATGTCAAAAATAGATTGCTGTTTGATTGTTATTGTCTGTCTGATGCCTCGGCTGCTTGTAAATGTGCTGATGTGTATCTGTAGTGGATCAATGCTCAGATGATGCTAAAATACTGACACCAAACAGCCACATTTGTTGTCTCTGGTCTGCTTTATTTAGATATTCTGTATGTGTGTGTGTGTGTGTGTGTGTGTGTGTGTGTGAGAGAGTCAGTAGGTTTCTGCAGCGATGTGTGCGTGTTTGATCGTGAACCAGCAGTTTTGGTTTGGCCCGTGCGTGGGGGTGGATGTATGTGGATCGATGGCTGTAATCCAGAGCAGATTAAAAGAGCATTAATACTGGCAACGATAACGTAAACGGTACGGACCTAGATCTCCATTGATCTGTAGGAACCTGATCTAGACTGCTTCCTGGAAGAGAAGGGGAGGCAGTGGGTGGGGGAGGGAGAGCTGACTGACCGTGCGTATTCACCAGAGATACTTTTGATGATTTTGCTTTTATAGACCACCCCAATGGAAGGAAATATGACAAGCAATATGCTATTAAAAAGTAGACTTTCAGCTTTAATGTAGTAGAAGAGCTGGAGAGATCCTTGTTGTCATTATACAAGCAAGATAGTTTTGATGCAGCAGAAAACATACACACAATGTGCTACAGTAAAATATAGGCATTCAAAATCAACAGCATATCTCATTGAAATTACTGTTTAACATAGATTATTATGAGAGAGATTATAACGTGTGAATAGTGGGGAAGAAACCACTTTCAAATCTGTATGTGCTATGTTTGTCTCCTAAATTTAAGGGTTTTGACAAAAATTGGATTTTTCATGGGACATTCAGGAATTAGCCGACTGTACAATTATTTTAGGTAGAGTGCTGTATGTCCATTTTCAGGGAGTCCAAAGTATTTGAACATTTGACATAATTGTCAACATAAAAATATTTGTTACTACTTGAATGGAAATCCATCTTTTGAATGACTGCCGGAAGCGTGGCGCTCATTGAAATCAGCAAATTGAGATTTCATTCCTAGACTCCACTTTCACTCGCTTCTTGTTTGTGGCTCTTAATCCAGAATTCGCGAACTTCCACACAATGTATGACAGCAATGGCTGAATGGTGCTGTAAAGGCTGTATTTCTGTATTTCTCTTACAGTAAATGAGCTGAAACCAATCAACCGCATATTGATTGTTTTATTTCAATTACGGTGGTACATTCTAATGAGTGCCCCATCTTACAAGATTTCGCTTTGATTATGTTTTCATACAATGCAGTACTATTTTTTGCTATTAATAACGCATAAGAAAAAAAATCTGTTGTTTTTGCGGCTGCAAAGGATAAATTATGTTTTGATATACAAGTCAATTGAGTAAGGAGTTTGGCCACGTAACAAAATACACTCATAAGTGAGCATTTCTGTTTTTAGTGGCCACAGGTGTCCGGGTCCTTATCGCTTATAAAATAAAACACACCTTGGTTAATGTAGCAATAAATGATAATCATACTTTATACTTCCCACACCACACATTAATTTTTACCCCCCACAAAAACAGTTTTCTGAGCGGCTACACAGCTTACAAATAATGTTTTCTTCATAAAATGTCGGTCAGTGACAGTGATTCGGAGAAGTAGGGTCTTGGATAACCCATTTAGTAATTGAATAGGCAGACATTGACCAGGAAAATTGTGTTCTTCAAACATCCGCTAATCAGTGTGATATGATGCCGCCAACTTGAATAGTGTCAATTATATACTTCTTGAGCAATCTGTCTTTGATAAAGACAGATGAATGTTGCTGTCCATAATGCACTCAACATGTAAACCAAAAATGTTTTTTGTTTTTTTTTAGTAAAAAAATATTTCGAACATAGATTAAATGATCTTGGTTTATTTACAGGACTATTCAAATGACATCAGTCATACTGCGAAAAAAGAAACATTTAAAATTTAAGGTGAGTAATTTAATTCGACTCAGTAAGTTTAATGGTACTTAAAATAAAAATGTTGTTTATGATATCACATTTAAATGTTAAAGAATGCCTCTTGTTTTATCATGAGATTGAGTGATAATATTGGATTTATTTCTGCAAAATTCTCGTCCTTTCTTACAAAAATGTCACCCCCAAGACAGTCACTCCGTGATGTCATTTTGATTTTAACGACTTGGAAGAAGAAATCACTTCTGCTGACAATTGTTATGTATAAATATCCAAAATACTGTAACTATAGTCATGCATTGCGATTTTCATGCACTTTAAAAAATGTTTGTTTATTTGTTTTTTCCACAAGTCGCCACTAAAATGTAAAAACCCTCAAGTCAAGGTACCACTCGTTTGTCTCTGCTCAAACACTTCTGGACCCAAATTACTTTAAGATTCACACTAAAAACATAGCAAATGTTCCTGAAGCAAATGTCCATGAATTTAACACTGCCTTTAAACCAAATGTTTACATTGAATGAATATTTATTACTAGTGATTGTAGCGCATCATAGTGAGAGCTGTTTCTAATATTTTGGTAACTTTATTTTACCACAAGTGGAGAAAAATATTCGAAACACCATTCAGTGGGATCCAGCCCAGCTCTACACCGCTGCAAACTACAACCTTATTAAATACTAAACTGTGTTTTGCTTGTCTGAATGAATCCTGCAGTGGCTGCAGACTATACAACAAAGTCCATGCATGGAACTTGCATAATTATGGAGATGTTTATACTCCCGGAGTGTGTGGTTATGTCAAAGGGGTTTATGCAACACAGCTAATATTGATTGCGTCCTCTGTCTGGATTCGGCATATATGTTGAAGTTCACTACATCAAACATAATTTACACATAATTTGCTCATTTCTTAATTTTGAAGCATAGATAGGATTTACACTATTATATCCCCTCCAGAGAGTGTTTCTTCAGCTGACCCTAAGGCAAATCATTGGCTCTACTTGTGCTAAATAAGTCAAAAGCAAACCGGAACGTAAACGAGACAATGAAGAAAATCGACGGTCAGATTTCCTATTTTTTGCCTTCACATTTGGTGGTAAAAGCATTAAAAGGAGCCCTCGTTTGATGTGCATTAGATCTATGAGATTGAGGGAAATCCTCCTCTATTTGATTGTGCCACATAACTGGATTCATTCAGTTAATACCATCTGTCATTGGATAAGGTTTTAGATTAGATGGATAGGATCCAATTGTCGATATTGCTGCCTTTAATAATGACAGGTTACCGGGAGAGAGTAACTGGAAATGTCTGACCATCCATTCGCTATCCAGCCATCCTCCGTTTATACCCACATCCATCCTACCATAGCCATACTGAAACATTCTTCCAAATGATCCACATCCATTCATTAGCTATACCTAACCATTGTGCCAAACACCGCACCCCATTTTGTACCTGTACGTCCAGTTTAACCGCATTAAATCAGAAACACTGAACAGAATTTTAATGTCAAAAAATGTCGGAGAAGTACGACTTTAAGCATTTTGCAGCGCTGATGCTTTGCATCTCACAGACAAGGAAATCTGATCAACTTGTGTGACCGGCACTGATCAAAATAGAGACGAGCCACAGCAGTGAGCCGTTTGCAGGCTCACTGCTGTGTCCCTTTATTGCTGGCCAACTTCCTCTTGATCAATCATCAATAACAATACAATCGATTGATCGCGGAATATTATCTTTCTGCCTGTGTTTGCTCTTTGCCGGGGTTGTGTGTTGGGAGACAGACCGCCGCTGGCTTCAGGACGCCAAAAACAAAGCTGATAAGAACGAGTACAGAGAAGCCAGTTAACTCATCATCTATTAGTCTTTGTGTGTGACTAAACAGTGGGCTCCCTTTGACTTTTACTCACTGTCAACATTAGCAAGTCAAGGTTAGCGAATGTTTTCCCTTGAAGCCTTCTATCTCTCCAGAGAGACTTGCTTGGAAATTCTAACTTTTAGCAATTCGGATTCCTGTTCCTCATTGGATAGGGAGAGAGGGAGAGAGAGAGAGAGAGAGAGAGAGAGAGAGAGAGAGAGAGAGAGAGAGAGAGAGACAGAGAGAGAGAGACAGAGAGAGAGAAGGTTAGATAGATAGATAGATAGATAGATAGATAGATAGATAGATAGATAGATAGATAGATAGATAGATAGATAGATAGATAGATAGATAGATAGATAGATAGATAGATAGATAGATAGATAGATAGAAATTCACTCAGTGCATATCAGATCTTTGAGTAGAGCAATCTTTCTTTCCTTAATGAATGCCGAAGGTTGATGTTTTTCATATTGGCACCATTGGTCATTTCCTTTTTTGTTATGTTTAAGAATTTATGTGAAAGCTTTTCAAAATCCTTTACATTTCACAATATCGCAAACTCTTGGGTACATTTCCCCACTTAGTATAAACTATCCTTTGTGCATATTGAATTGAACACAATTTTCTGGCACCCGTCCTCCCTTGCTGGCAGTACCCACATGTACTAATACAGTACAACGTGTTTTACTTTTGGACAACAAATGTATGAATGGTTAAAAACATTTCTGACGGCAAACTGAAATGATGCACAACCATAAACAAACAGACAAAGATAACTGACTCACCAAATAAGTAACTTTTCAGCGTCCTTTTTCAGATGTGGCTTTTGTTTTAGCAAACAGTGTTCGGGGATAAAATGTATTTGCTTGTTAAGTTGCAACATTAGCCCTCCCCCCAAAAAAGTGGGTTATTTCCAGCAATCTGCTGGTCTAAACCAATCTTCTTGAAACATTAAATTGAAATACTAGCACGATACTGGCATGAATACTAACACTGTTTGAAATATATGCACAGTTGAATCCAATTTCTATTAGTCAGCTGCAAGTTGCACGAACAATAACAATGCGTTTTAATCATTTCATTGTAATTTATTTATTTATTTCTGTCTGTATGCTGCCTAGCATCCATGGGTATGAGCTTATTTTACTGTACATAAAAACATAGGCATGTTTTATTTGAGTTTTTGTACTGACAAGTACATGTCTGATGAGAAGACTGTGGTGCCAGAGGACTCTGCAGCTACTGCTTTGTGCCTATTGCACCGAAGACATTTATTTTATTCAACCTTTATTTATCCAGGTAAGGCTATTGAGAACAGATTGTCATTTGCGATACAGTGTGTACATGCATGCATAGACCATAGTCTGATGCTGTGACCATGTTTACGTGGTGGACTGATTATACAAAGAGGAAGCTTTTCAGAGTGGTCACGTATATACAGTATATTGACACGCAACTGTTTAGGGAATCCATCTTTTGACGACTCCCCCGTGAAACAGCTCCATAACACAATTGCATGTTGTGCTCGTAATCACAAATATTCACACCCTTAATTGTATGCTTATATTGATCTCCAATCAGTTACATTAATGATTAAGTGCTTCAGCCGCTAAGTGTATTGAATTGCGCTGATGTAATTCCATATTTTTCTTTACATTAAAAACATCTTTAAGCAACTGGTGATTACACTTTTAGTGCTCCTCGTGGGTATTTCCACCAGTAGGACAGCGTATGTGGGATTGATCTCAAACAAGTTTTCACAAGGGCGCGAGCATGTGTGTGTGTGTGTGTGTGTGTGTGTGTGTGTTTGCGTGGGTGTATGTGTGTGCGTGGGGACACAAAGAGAACAGGATAGTCAGTGTGACTCACTGACTTAATCAATAGTCATAGTGTAAAGCTGGTGTTTCTACCATGGGCTGCAAAAATAGTGTGACATCACAGGCGGGCGATACAATAAATCACACCTTTGAATCAAACAAAGAAGTGGAATGTAACAGTTAGCAGAAAACAACAATGGAGGAAATCCAGCATCTTGTGGTTTTTCTCTTTGGCACGTGGCTGTTTATTCCAAGAAGACACGTTTTGTTGTCTTCTCCTGTTTTTGCATGGAAGTGAAGATTCTCTGTTAACCAATCAATGGGCTGCTGTGTGTCCAGCTCCACCCTTTTAAAACCATACATTTGTGGTTGTCACCCCAATTGTAGGATGCCCAAAAAAAAAAAAAAAAAAAAAAAAAAAAAAGTGGTGCAGCATGGATTCCATTTTTGGGTAGCCTACATTACATTTGCTCTATGAAAATGTATAGAATTGAATTGAACTAAAATGTATTGCTTGGTGGAAATATGAAATATAAATGTGAAATATGAATCCAATCCCTTTGCAATACATTTTGGGAGTTTTCTGGGCGGAGACATACTGTAGAGACAGAGAGAGCATTTCCGGTTGGCAAAGTGGAAAGAAGAAATGATCACAGTGCATTAAGCGCAACCACACAGACACTCACACATACACACGTACACAAGGATATTATGTAGACTTGATTGCTAAGTGCTAAAATATTGCACACCTTAATATAAACCTACTATATAGTGTGTGTATGCGTGCGCATGCATGTGTGTGTGTGTGTGTGTGTATGTCTTAAAGTGTGTGCCTGAAAAGTGCTATGCATCGTGCGGTTGTTACGTTTGCTCCATCTCCTGATACTGATGTTACTTTTCGTGGCACGTGTGACATCACTTTCAACCACAAAAGTAAACAATGTATATCATTGCTCATCAGCGCTCAGAAATTCTGGATCATCCTGTGAGGTAACCATATAAGAGAGAAAAGAACAATATAATTGTAGTATGCAGCATTAGATGTTGCTCGGGCATTATGCATGGTCAGGGTGAATAAAAGTCTAGTATTGTATACAACAAACATAATTCATTATAATTATAATTAATAGAATCACAATGCAGTTAACAATACTTTAAATACACCAAAAGATTTTTTTTGATTTGGTTTCTGCTCATACACGCGAGCCAGACATCTTTTTACGTGGATGACTGGTCCATATTGAAAAAAAAAGTATTTTATTGATGATGTAATGTAAACAAAGTACCTGTATTCATCCATCCATCCATTTTTCCATACCGTTTCTCCTCACTAGGGTCGCGGACTGACTCTGGGCGAGAGGCGGGGTACACTCTGAACTGGTCGCCAGCCAATCGCAGCGCACATATAAACAAACAACCTTTCGCACTCACATTCACTTCTGCGGTCAATTTAGAGTCTTCAATTAACCTACCACGCATGGTTTTGGAATGTGGGAGGAAACCGAGGTACCTGGAATTTGAACCCGGGTCCTCAGAACTGTGAGAACGTTTGACCTTGACTAGAGCAGAAAATAGAAAATGTCAATTAATAGTGTTAATACTTTGGGGGAAACAGTGTCACATGTGACAATAAATAAAAGATTGAACAAAATAATTGCTACGCTGTGCTGGCTCCTGACGGACTGTTTTGATGAGCCAAAATGTGGCGCCACAATCCTGCAGTGAAATGTATGTTGAAGGACGGCTTTACTACTTACCCTGCACTTATATGCCCTCAGTGTAATGGATACCAGGCTTAAGTGGTAATGGTGCAATAAAAAAATGATACAGAGTGCAAGAGGAGGCGAGCCATGGTGAGAGGAAAAAAGAGGGATGAAGCAAGTCAGAAAGATAGGAGGGGCAGAAAGAGGAGGGGAGATTGATGCAAGCAGTCAAGAATAAGCAAAAAGATAAGAAGGATGGACGAAGCCAATGGGCAGAGAAATAATGGAGACAAAAGCGTGATGATGAAAGCGAAAGTAAAGGAGGGATAAAAGGACGTATGAGGCAAAGAAATTCAAAAGACAATATTTGGAGAAAAAAATGTTTTGGTTCGTTTTCCTGCTTTTCGCGCCGCAAGTGTCAACTGAGATGAAATTGTTTGTTTGTATGATTCGGTTCACTTGTTCGTAACATCATTCATCAGAATCAAGTTGTGGACGGGACATGTATCATTTGCATAAATAATGATTCAAAGTGGCGGTCCTAGCTTGATACATGGTGGCTGGGACGTGCAAAACAGTATGAAAAGAATTGTGAGATACTTTTACATTTCAGAAATCAAATGAACAACAGTTGAAACAAATTGACATTTCAGAAACTAATCAAATAACCATAGCAAGCTTTGTTATTTTATTTTGTACAATTGTGATCCATATTTGGGATGGTCATCTTTTACATCTACCCTCCCCACGATGCAGGAGCCAATCATGTTGAAGCGGGGTGTGTCTTGCCAAGAAAGGGTGTGGGATTCCTAATAAGGCGTCAATCTGTGATATTGTACGTTCCCTTTCCTGTTTGTGTCACTTGTATTTTGTTTCGGCTTGTGTAAAATTGTTTTCTGAAATGCAAAAGTATTTCTATTTTTAGCTCATTTTTTTTCAAAATGTATGTTTGTTTCAAGGCGGCACGGTGGCAGACTGGTTAGAGCGTCAGCCTCACACCCGGGTTCAATCCCCGGCCCCGCCTGTGTGGAGTTTGCATGTTCTCCCTGTTCCTGCGTGGGTTTTCTCCGGGCACTCCGGTTTCCTCCCACATCCCCAAAACATGCCATGAATTGGAGACTCTAAATTGCCAATAGGTGTGAATGCTTGTTTATTTGTAAGTGCCCTGCGATTGGCTGGCAACCAGTTCAGGGTGTACCCCGCCTCCTGCCCGATGACAGCTGGGATAGGCTCCAGCATGCCTGCGGCTCAGAAAATGGATGTTTGTTTCAACTTTTGTTAATTTGTTATTTTAAACTGTAGACTTGAATTTATTTTCTGAAAGGTAAATTTGTTTTGTGTTTTGTTCATTTGTTTTCTGAAATGCAAAAGTGTTTCACAATTACGTTATATTGTTTTGCACTTCCCAGCCACCGCATTGTGCTAATGATTACAGCCATTCCGATATTTACAATGGCATTACCTTCACTTCAGGATTGTGATTCTCTCTCGGCCATATTCTGTGAAGGGTCGGGCATTGTTAAGAACCTCATGATTTGATTCCATATCGATTCTTTAGGGTTGCAATTCGATTTGATATTGATTTTAATTTTTCGATATCGATACAGTAAAAAGTAAAAATACACAAATAATTAGGAGTACATTTTGACAATTTTGAAATATTTATTTTTGAGGCAATGTAAAAATAAAAATATGTAGGATGTAGATGTAGAAAATAAAAAAGTGCACAGACCTTATTTTTATATATGGAGTACAAAACTAAAAACTATTTGAGTTATGTACAAACACCGAAAAGGTAAAGTGTAACTAAACTTAAATTTAAACTTAAATTATGCCTATTTCCTCTTAGAAATTGTAATAAAAAATGCACAAGAATGACTTCTTTTTTTCATATGGCGTACAGCAGTTAAAATATGACGACTGCTCTGTATTGAAAAATACACTCCTACACTTACTATTGTCATTTGCGGGGTATTTAAGTAATACCTCATAAGTAGCATGCTTGCGACATTGTGAGACAAGCTAGTACCAGTACATTCTTCGTCAAACCCGATTCATTTTCAGATTCAGTGCGCTATATTGCTCCCTCCCTGTGTGGCTTCTGTGTAGGGGGCTCTACTCTCTAATTCTCACTCATTAGAAATGTAACGAGAAGCGATAATTTTGTACGTCGGGGTCAGTCGCTCTTTCTGTCGTCTTCAATGACTCCAAAACCACTGTCTTACTGCCGTGTAGAGTTCCGGGACGCCGACTTCTACCGTGTTTCCGTCTTGGAATTGGGTATTGTGGTTGGAGTTTTCTGTGTTCTGGATTTACAGGGGAATCCAAAATGACCCCAAACGTCAGATTCAAAAGTAGAACTCGCACGCTGCTGCTACTGCAGCTGCTGTCTGCTTGAGTAGCCCTTGAGTTTGGGTTCCGTCCGTACAACGCGAACCACATGCACAGCGCCTCGCAGTGGCGAGGAGGTGAATCGATTTAGCAGATTTGCCCAATCGATATCGAATTGTGGGAAGAAAAAGTGCAGTTGATATTTTTACCCACACCTACTTGAGAGGCATGACTCATTGAAGTCTGCAGGTGGGTAGAATTCCCAGAATGTGGCGTTCTCCTGAGACATGTCAATGCCATTGAAATCCACTGTGGAAATATGTCACACTTTAATTGTGAAATTAACCCTGTGCGGATATACGGAAGTGGTGTCCGTCCAGTGAGACGTGGGCACCGCTCCTCGAGGAGGCTACTTACAAGGAGCATGTGGTTTTGCATTATTACTCTATACTCTACTATACTATAAATAATGTACAATATATTTAATTTAATCCGCATTTGGAAGGCCATCAGTAAAGCGAGTGGCCAGCTCCTGATCAGCGTTGCCCAGCAACCATACCAGCACGCCAGCATGTGTGGCATATATGGCTGCACGGTATATTGTTTGAGCTTCGTCATCGCGGTATACGTGTGTGCAATAGAATTGTTTTTATTTTAATTGCTTGTAGAATTACACTGTGAAAATATTACATTTCTTTTGTTTTGTAATATAAGAGGAGAGAAGATAAAATATTTTGTTAATATAGTCAGCCAAAGCTGCTGGGAGTGCAGTTATGTATGTCATTTCGTTCCTATCATACTGTGTTGCGTGTTAAGGACCAGTCTTCTTTGTGTTATAATTGCTCATTTAAAAAAAAAAAAACACCACTCAAGAAAAACTAATTTCCTCATGTTTTCGAGATTGTAGGGTGAAAGCTGCAGCTGGCTACTTGTGTGGACTGAATGAGTGGCAACAATGGGGAAAGGAAATACCAGCATCTTGAGGGTAATCGCTGTTCAGCAATATACAATATTAAAAAAAAAAAAAAAAGAAAAGAAAAAAAGAACTATGAACTCGTTCATTTTTGGATCGGTGAACTTAGTTCAAAATTTTGAATTAGGAATTAGGAACTCAACTAGATCATTTGCGGAATTGTGAACTGAACTACTTGGCGTAAAAAATGAACTTTCCCAACACTGCTGTATTTTAGGGGTTATTTGTGAAACTTATTCTATCAACTACTTATTTCTTTCCCAACACTGATCCTCTATTATTTCATATTGCAATATATATCGCAGGTTTAAGAAAAAAAAATCGCAATGTCATTTTTTTCCCCCAATATCGTGCAGCCCAAGTGGCATGTCACGTAAACGGCTTTCACGACTGACGAAGAGATCAAATATGAATAAAATGATTCCAAATCCAACACACCAATGGTGCCATTAAGATGACTACAGTTGTTAACTGATAATGTTGTCATTTATTATTCCCACGTGGTAGTAGTACTCATCATGTGTGTTTTACCTCCCTGTACAGTAATGTGTCTCACAGGTCATGCCTTTAACATAGTAAAAGAAAATTTAGCAGGTAGCAAATATTTTGGGGGATGAGGAGGCGCATTGCCATCTGTCCCCCAGCAATATTGTCCCGTTTCACCACACGTGTCGCACATACCAAAAATCCGCCATTGTGTTTCATGTCTCCCAAGCAATTTACCACAACAAAACTAACGTTCGCAACCGCAATGTAGTTACCGCATAAGCTAACAGTTAGCATGCCTGCCTATACTTCTTCCTGTACTTGCAGTCTGGATGCCCTGTGGTACAATGCTGCCTCTCACAGGCCAGTGTAGGTATTACGCCAGGGCCCTTATGTGGGGTGATAAGACACGATTGTCTGTGAACACATCATTGTTCGTGTAGTGTGCTGTGTTGGTCATCTTGACAACACCATTGCACCCCCTTGTCTGTGTGGGGTCTTTCACATTTTCAAACTCAGGTGTGATGTCAAAATTGATATGGCGGTATTGTATCTTCCCTGAGGAACTGTGGATGTAAAATGGCAGCCCTACTAAATCCTGCCAAGAGTGTTTTGGTTGTTTTGTACAGCTATTCATTAATATGGAGTTACTTTTGAAAATAAAAATAAAAAGACCTGAAGGAATAAATCAATCAATCAATAAATAAATGCATAAATGCATAAATAAATCTGGTGAAATGGGGTGAGGCTAAAAAAAATGTTACAGTACTATTTCACTGTCTGTCTTTTTTCTACTCAACTTGGAATTCACTCTCCCATTATCTCAAGTGTTTTTGGTCATATACTGTAGTTGTGTCCTTCCTTTTCCTCTGTTTACTCATATCTCCTTCTCTTCTACATTTCTCTTTCTACTCCTATATGTATGTCTCTACCTCTGTCCTTATCCACACAACATCCGTTTTTTTTAAAATCTGTATTTCTCTTTAATGTGTCAATAAAAGAACATTTGGACACCCTGGACTCTTAAAAACTGCTGTTTGTTGTATGTTAGCAGCTCTTGAGGCTGAACGCTTTAATCAACTCTCCGGGTGAGTGTATAGAGAAAAGGCTGGAATAATGCCTCAAGGCTGGGAGACATAAAGGCTTGGTCAGCAAGTTTTTATTTGCAATATCTAAGCAGGTGTGCTTTTATGTAATGTCTGAACTACAAAAGCGCAGGTAATCAGCTTTTATTAAACATGCTGTCAGATCATAACATTTTACGCCAAAAACAAGAAATGTGGAAGGGTATTTTTGAGTCGTCACTTTAATACTTAGTTTAGTTTTATTTTAGTAACATTTCTGTTTTGTTTTGAGTGAGACATACACTTACTTACAGTATAAGCCACAACAAGACCAAAGGAAAAAGATTACATACAACAAATATCCCCTCATCCTTGTTTCAGAGCTATCTGTGACTATTTGCAGGTAATTAGTATTTTTTTTGTTAAGTGCTGAATCCACATCATGTGGACTTTCAACTCTAATCCAAGTATTATGTCAGTTCATCAGTGCTATCACTCGGGGGCCCAAGTCTGTAGGTTAGTTGAGCCTTGGAGTCACATGGGGACAAATGGAAATGCTTTTTTAAATGGCCTCGAAAGAGAGAACAGCTTAAGCAATTGCTGCATAAAAGGATCAGCGTGTTCCTACATTAATGTATGTTGTACTTGGAGGAAGAAAGAATTGACTGCCAGTCTCCTCCTATTGTGGCCAATAATATAGGGTGGAATAATACTGACATAACAAAATTGATTGCAGCATAATCAGCAGGGGACTGTGACTATGATGTTACTATAGTAGTCTATGTATTACGATAACTGAGACGAAGGAGGTAAACTATCCAAGTGATTTTCCATATTTTCCGCTGATACTGTCTGTGCTTATAGACGCATTTAGCAACACTCTTATTGACGGCAGCGAGCTGATGAAAGACAGAGTAACCCTGCCTTATTGATCGTATTGATCCTGTCTCACCTTTAAAGAATACACCCTTCCCCTTTAACGCTCACCAACCACTTTATTCTCAACCCTACCCCTTGTTCTCAGACCGGTAAACCCCTTTTGAATAATATAATTGCGTATTTGATCCTCACTGTAACCCCCGATCAGAGGGTGAAAAAAAAACCCTGATTGAATCACTCAAGCGTGCTCCTTGTTCATTGATGGCAGCGGTTGTGTTTGTGTGCGTGTGTCTGAGTGATTGTGATGCCTCTCCTTTTACATTTGACACTTGACTTGTCTGCACCTTTTTTTTTTTTTTTCAAACATTGTCTGGTGAAAACTGCTGCTGAGCTGCATTTTATTAAGCTACAGGAAGCAGAAAACCGGAGAGAGACGGACGTACCTTCTAATTGTTAGTTCATTGTTTTAGGCTAAATGTTGTTCTTCATCAGCTACCGAACAGATGTATGCTTTCAAGACCCGTTCAGACTTGAGCTTATAGAAGTACTTCAAATCATACAGTTTTTCCATTGTTTTGGTACACTTAGATCGCGTCAGCACAACATACTGGTGTACTGCATTATCCAATTTATGTTTTATTATTTCACTATTCCAATTAGGAATTCGCAACTGCATGCAGGGTTGGGAACCTCTGGGATGAGGCCGATTCGATACATATCTAGATCTAGATACACAGGTTACTATTCAATTAAAAAACGATATCTTTAAGGGTGTAACGATACGATACGATACGATTCAGTATGGGAGCGATACAATTAGTCAATATATATATATCATATATTTGTACTATATAATATATATATAAATTTATAATCATATAAAATAATATACAAATATATGATAATAATAATTTGCAACACTTTCATTCTGTTTTGAAGGACAGCCAGTGGAGGGGAAAAAAGACGGAGTCTTCGGAAGAGGCTATTAAATTAAAGTAAAGTAAATTCACGATTATTGCTGCGTTTTGTGCATGCTGTACTTCATTTATTTTAGGTAAGGCACCTTGTTGGGCATCTAAGGGATCCTCGGGAAGATGAATGGATTTTGGTTACGGCAGATGGCTTTTATTGTTTTCTTTTATCATCAAAGCCTGTCTGCATTTGTGATGAAGATATCAGAGAGAAATGTCCCAGGCGGTACAATGCAGACAGAGTGAGTCATTCCCTATTGTTGCTGCCTTTGTGCATGCATTGTTCTGTGCATGTACTTAACATCAGGCAGCTAGTTGGGTAGCTAAGGGGTCCTCAGAAAGAGGTGTTGTTCATTTGTGGCAATTCCATCCCACCCACCCCACCCCCACCCATTTTCTGAGCCGCTTCTCCTCACTAGGGTCGCGGGCATGCTGGAGCCTATCCCAGCTGTCATCGGGCAGGAGGCGGGGTACACCCTGAACTGGTTGCCAGCCAATCGCAGGGCACATACAAACAAACAACCATTCCGCACTCACATTCATACCTACGGGCAATTTAGAGTCTCCAATTAATGCATGTTTTTCATCCATCCATTTTCTGTACCGCTTTATCCTCACAAGGGTCGCGGGCGTGCTGGAGCCTATCCCAGTCATCTTCGGGCGAGAGGCGGGGTACACCCTGAACTGGTCGCCAGCCAATCGCAAGGCACATATAAATTAACAACCATTCGTCCACACATTCACACCTAACGGCGATTTAGAGTCTTCAATCAACCTACCATGCATGTTTTTGGGATTATTATTATTATTATGATCATTTTCACCTACACAGTAATATTGTATGATTATTTTCTGCTACAGAAACACAAAATAATGTTTAGTGAACTTTTTACAAAAGACAAGGGGCCGCGGTCTGTCCATTGCTAGGTAAAATGCGTTACTGCCTTGCCATCAGATGTGGGTAGAGTAGCCAAATATTGTACGCAAGTAAGAGTACTGTTACTTTAGAATAATATGGCTCAAGTAAAAGTAAAAAGTAGTCCACCAAATAATTGCCTGAGTAAGAGTAAGAAAGTACTCAGTCAAAAAAACACTCAAGTACTGAGCAACTAGTGAGTAACTTATGAATCATTTTTTAAATCAAAGCATGAATATCAAATAAAATAAAATTTGTACAATTCACCTGATTTATTTGTGTCTCTTTTTGAGAGGGGAGGTGGAAATAAACAAATAAAATATATTAAGTACAATTTATAAAACTAAATCTCCCTCGTATAATTGGCATGTGACTTTGTTCAGAAGTAACCCCAGATAGCAAAATCAAAATTTATTTACAACATTTTCATTTGTGAACGAAGATTCAAGTTTTGCAAATAAGTTCAATTCTGCATGTTCACATTGTAAAAACTAAATCTTGCCAAGAGTATTTGTCAGTCTGTGGAGCAGAATAAAATTTAAAAAAAACGTTTTTTTAAATTTAAAAAAATAAAAATCACCACAGGTTTTTGTTTTATTATTTTAAGTAAATCATTGATTAAAAACAAAAACTCAGACACTCTCCACATGTAAGTGTTCCACCCCTCTGTCAGGAGTTACTCATCCAGTGGTATCAAGCTCAACATACATTAAGCGTTACGTGACAACCACCAGCAATTATGGGGCAGTCCAATATCAAATCTATCCCCAAAAAATAATGCTTGCCATCAATCTGGTATGAAAAGAGGAATGAGCTAGGTTTGGGTGATATGGTGAAAAAAAGAGATCACAAAAGATTGCCCCCTCGGGAACAAAACACTTCAGATTTTAAACATTATCATTCGAGGTATGATGCTACATGCTCTGATCTACGCAAAATTTATTGCAATCACAAATCGCCCAGCCCTGAAATTAGCATTCAATATTTGCTTTGTATGAAAAAACGAACCTGCATGAAAAAGCATCCCTCAAACAACACACTGTAAGTCAGAAGTTAGTCAGCATCCCAAAGTGCAGATTCTGCAGAAGATGCGAATCAGCGTTCACATCAAGAGTGATTTGAAGGATAATTATAGTGTTAAGTGTCTGGTTGCTCTAATGTTTAAAATGTTAAAACAAGTCATTTCAGACCAAGTTGTTTTTCCGTGAAGAATTTGATGGTTCTTTCAGCCACTCCTCATAGTGTTCCACCTCCTCCAGTGAGCCAAAAATGAAACTAAATGCCTTCGGGTAAACTTTCATCAACGTTCCTTCCAGGAATCAAGTTTACCATGGCAGTCAGCTGTGTTAGCTGGTGCTTTATTTCTTTCATCAGTGCAAGCATGTGAAGTTCAGCAGCTGAGAAAGAGAGAGAAGAGTATCAAAATTGTTGATACATTACTTGAGGACTAAATGATATGCCAGTCAGTGATTCAAAAAACAAAGGCTGATCATGGGAAACAAGTATTTGCGGGATTAGTTGTTTATGGTCCCGTACAAACAACATGATCGAAAGAGGAATGGTAGATCTGCAACTGACAGAAGTAAGAATCAATACAAAAACATTGAACATGAAAGTTTAGTCGTGGAAACTTACGAGGGCAAGGTGATGCTGAGCGATGAGGTGGAGACACCGGGCGTGAAGATGAGCGTTGATGAACTCAGAGTCGACCAGTGTGAGGGTGGAATTTGCCATCTCTGTCACGGATTTAAAGAAACGAGAAATATGAAGAACCGTTGAATTCCAAAAACACTCAACAAAAATTTACAATTTTCTAGTTTTTTGGTGACAGTAAAACTATGCACAATCAATAGTCATGTTTTATTTACCTTGGAGAATGTCCCAGGGGATGATAGTGGTGGTATTATTGATGGAACTGACTCCTGTGATGATGACCAGCAACGAGATGACACATGTGGTGGAAGTGACGATAAGGACTCAGGAAGTGCTGATTGACAAGGAGATGGTACTGATGCCGCAGAGCATGACTGGGATTGCTGAGTTTTATTCATTCATTCATTTGTTTTCCATACCACTTACCCTCACGAAGGTCCCGGGAGTGCTGGAGCCTATCCCAGCTGACTCTGGGCGAGAGGCGGGGTACACTCTGAACTGGTCGCCAGCCCATCGCAGGGCACATATAAAGAAACAACCGTTCGCGCTCACATTCACACCTATGAGCAATTTAGAGTCTTCAATCAACCTACCATGCATGATTTTGGGAAGTGGGAGGAAACCGGAGTACACGGAGAAAACCACCGCAGGCACGGGGAGAACATGCAAACACCACACAGGTGAGGCCGGATTTGGACCCGGGTCCTCAGAACTGTGAGACAGATGTACTAACCAGTCGGTCATCGTGCCGCCCACTGCTGAGTTTTACTGGAAGTCAAATTGGATTTTGATGGCAGTGGTGATTGGGCCTGGTTGTTTTGAGGAACACCTTCCTCATCGCTTTCACCATCTGTGACGCCCAAGCGGTGGCTTTTAATACAAAGAAATATTCATTACTGGCCAAGAAATTGTCGCATTTTAACATTAAAATCAGATTGCTATTTGGACTTACATAGGTTTTTGTTTCCTTTTAAGCCCTTGTATTTCCAGCTCCTCTTCATTATCAGAGTCAGGCTCTGATGTTTGGCAGTTCAAAGATTTCATCATCTGCAACACCGACATATAATCACGTAAAATAAACATATTTTAAGGTAATATAGGAAGACCAAATCTACACATCGCATTGGAAATGGAAAAATATTTACCACACGTCTTTAACACTCTGACACCGTGTTTGGTCCAGTGTTTACTTGGGTTCACAAAAGATTTTGCAGCTTTGGTGTTTTTTTTTTTACAGTTTTATACGGCGACCAATATGTTGATCCAAGACTGTAGCACCACCGACACACACTGCTTTGCATCCAAAAACTTGATAAGAGACATCCTATAGATGAAGCTAATCAACAGGACACACAAAAGTGAAGCAATAATTTATATTGCGCATTTCCTACACAAGGTAACTCAATATGCTTTACATGACAAACATTTAAAAACAAAAAAAATATATATAGAAAAGGCTATGATATAAAAATTTAAATAAAAAATGCATATTTGGGCTTCTGAATCCCACACCACAGACTGCTCATCATTGGATAGAGGGTTACACGTATAAAATGAGCCCTAGTTTGTAAGAATGGGATACGGATTAAGGATTTGATCTGTCCAGATCACGTTCAAACTGGGAATCCGCACACACCTGCCACCATTTCAATTTTGAAGTGGTAAAAAAACAACAACACATGCATAGGGCCTTAATGAAACATTATTTGCTTTATCCACTAAAATGATTGAATGAAGAAGCTGTTTGCTGACCAGACTTATTGATAAAGTGTGCGCGTGTGTGTGTGTGTTTGTTTGTGTATGTGTGAGACAAACAGAGAGAGAGAGAAAGCGAGAGAGAGAGAGAGAGAGAGAGAGAGAGTCAGTGGGACAGATGCGAGAACAGAACATAACCCAGAAAATGTTCAACAGTTAATTGTCACTGTAAAATCAGGCTACAGTTGTCATATGGACAGCCAAAACGAGAGCAAAAACATCTGTTTTCTCAAGTTAGAAGTAGGCTGAAATATCCAAGTTTGGGCAGTGACAAAACCACACTGCATGTTAAAGCTGTTGTTTTTCGTAGTCGGTCATGCAAACATGAGTCGCGCGCAGCTGTCATGACTCACTTTGATTGGATATAATGGACCCAATATAACAGATATCAGATAAAACGGACTTCCGGGACTGAACAAGGTGTCCAAAAATAGTTTCCATTTGTCACTTAAAATGCCATTGACAAAGTCTGTTAGTTTCAGAATTGGCCGCTGTTTTTACTGATGCTGTGGCACAATGCAGGCTGAGAATGGCACTGACGTATTTCCGGATCACAGAAATACAGTATGACTAGATCCAATTCTAAAAGACATGCCTCCCATGCCTAACGTGGCAGCCATGTTGAATGTGGGGTATTGTCGTAGCGGCCACGTGGTGATGATGATCTATTGTGTCTATTGTGTGTAGAGCGCAGCAGACAGAGCGGCATGGCTGCAGTGTTGGAGGAGGAATACAAAAAAAACAAGTCTTTGGAGTCTGAAACATGCTCTTTTTGGTACTGTCACAGTTTTTTTCAATCAAGCCATTTGCCTTTGGCAACAGATTTGGAACTAGGAAGCACACTAATTCCTCTGGGCCCATGAAAGCGACTCACCTTTGATGAGTACTGTATGGTATCATGTCACCATGACCAAAGTACACCTGGCGTGGTATGTTTAGATAAAATGTGAAACTTTAAAACATTTTCGACCTTGCTTTGTAATTATTTAAAATATCATTGTGCTGGACTGGGCGTTTTGGGCCAATAATTTTGATACTGTACATTAATATGGGGGCTTATGGCCTAAGAAAAAGTGCTTCAATGTAATGGACAATGATCTTATATCAGACGACGCCCCCGGCCCTATTAGTCTGTTCTATCGAGGTTCTACTGTACTGAATAAAAATACAGCTAGATGTTAAAGGCATTAATAGGCTTAATCAGCATTGTGTCATCTCCACTAGTAGTGGCATGGGTGAAAAGGACTTTTTTTTAACAAAACATAGTTACATACTTCAGGTTTAAAATAATTCAGAGGTTACAGCAAACAACTGGATAGGATAAAAACACACTTGGAAGAGAAAAGTCAAGAATGGAGGTCAAAAAGCTAATGAGCATTTTTAAAAAGAGTTTAACGTAGTTTTTAGTCTGCGATTGGCTGGCAACCAGTTCAGGATGTACCCCGCCTCCTGCCCGACGGTAGCTGGGATAGGCTCCAGCACGCACATGACCCTAGTGAGGAGAAGCGGCTCAGAAAATGGATGGATGGATGGATGGATAGTTTTTAGTTGTTGTTTTTTTTTACATCTCCACACCTTGTGAAGCCCTCAGGGCCTCAGGGAGGGCATTCGAGAGAAGTGGTACCACTGCTTGGAAGGTCCTGTCTCCTCTGGTGGCGAGTTTAGTCCTGAGCTGGTGTAGGGAGTGGGTGTTGGAGTGAGAAGCTTCACTGAGATATGGAGGAGGATTACCGTGAAGACACTGGTGGGTACATAGGCAGAGTTCGTAGTGGATTCGATAGCAGACAGGCAGCCAGTGGAGGAAGGTGTGAAGAATGAGTGAAATGTAGTTGTATTTGTGAGTCCTTGTCAAGATCCTTGGCATCACAGTTCTAGATGTGCTGAAGTTTCTGCAGGCTTCTGCCTGAGACCCCAAAAACGCAATGGCAAATGTACAGTAGGAGTAAAATAAAATATGAGAGTCAAACTTAACACACAGATTTGTGACATAGTGGGGAGGGAAATGTTGTGGCCAGAAATAGTAATGCTTGTGATGGAGGAGAACTGGGTTTGACCACTGTATCAAAGGCAGGCGGCACGGTGGACGACTGGTTAGAGCGTCTGCCTCCCAGTTCTGAGGACCGGGGTTCAATCCGGCCCCGCCTGTGTGGAGTTTGCATGTTCTCCCCATGCCTGTGTGGGTTTTCTCCGGGCACTCCGGTTTCCTCCCACATCCCCAAAACATGCAAGGTATGCTAATTGACAACTCTAAATTGTCCGTAGGTGTGAATGTGAGTGCGATTGGTTGTTTGTTTGTATGTGCCCTGCGATTGGCTGGCAACCAATTCAGGGTGTACCCCGCCTCCTGGGTTAGCTGGGTTAGGCTCCAGCACGCCCTCGACCCTAGAGAGGAGAAGCGGCTCAGAAAATGAATGGATGGATGGATGGATGGATGGATGGATGGATGGATCAAAGGTAGCGGAGAGGTCAAGGAGAACAAGGAGAGAAGGCGAGTCATGGTCAGCGGCCATCAGCAGATCGTTGGTAACCCTCATAAGAGCTGTCACGGTACTGTATGCTATTCGGAAGCTGGATTGAAATTTATCGTACTGATTACAGTATGTGTGGAACGGCTGATTGATGATTTTCTTTTAATGCATTACACACACCCATTCCGATTTTTTAAATACACTACATACACTGATATCTGGTGGGCGGTGGGATTTCGGTCGGCGGGGTTTGGCTGTGGGCCAGTCAGGGACCTGACAGTCATAGTAAAAGTGGGGGAGGTGGGTTTCCACTATGCTCATGGCAGTGCTCCTGGGGCTGGGCCCCTCTGGCTGGATGGCTCCTCGGGTTGGGCGCTCCCCTCACATGCCCCTTGGCTGCTCTCCTGGGTGACCCCTTATAGTTCCCCTGTTGGGCGTCCCTGCCCGCCCTCCTTTCCATCAAAGCGGGGGACACTTTTTCGCCCTCTGGCTGGGCAGGGACTGGCTACATTGGCGGGCCCTGCAGGTTAGTGGAGGGTGTCTCTCTCTCCTTGGGGGATGGCGGTGGCGGGTCGCGCGCGGCAGTGGGGGAGTGCGTGGTGTTTGGCTGGGGGGATGGCGTTGGGCCGCTGCCACCTCCCCCGGTGGCCGGTTTTGGGGTGCCTCGGTGGGGCTGGTGGGCCACCCAGGGTGCCTCGGTGTGGGTAGTGTCCTGTCCACTGAACCGCTCTCGACAAAAAAACAAATAATAAGAATACATTTTAAAAAGGCAGATTGGTGTTGGGTCAGGGTTATTTTCAGGTTTCCAGGATCTAAAGAGGATTTTTGAGGTGTGGGCAAATAATGGCCGTTTTTTGAGCTGAATGGACATGGCCACGGTGTACAGAAGTTTTTATTATGGCAGTGATGAGTGTGCTTATGCCTGTGATGTTTGTTTTAAGCAATGGAAGAGGATCCTGGGAACAAGTAGACACTCTCATTTCCTATAAGATACCCTCAACCTCCTGCTACATTACCTTAATGAGTTGTGAATATGTGCCAAGGGGCAGAGGAAAGGTGTGTACTGGTGCTGAGAAGGAAGGTGGAGGAAAGGCTGAGCGGATAGATTCCACTATGCTGGAAAAGACGTCCATGAGCCTATTAGAATGCTCCTCGGTTTGGATACTGTTGGTGGTGCTGATCTGAGGTTTCAGTAGGTGATTGACTGTGGAAAACAACTGCTTTGTGTTCCCGGAGAGGTTATTAATTTAACGGAGTGAAATTGGGATCTGGCTATGGCTCTATGGCTATACCTTAAAGTAGGCTTTTTGGTGGTCATGGTAGGCCTGCTTGTGGATATACACATGGGGGAAAAAAATCAGATTTTGTTATTGTTAAATAATTGTAATATTTCATTAAATATACCTTTTTAGGCTGATAGCGCTAAGATAAAGTTAATTGTTTTAATTGTTAAGGGTCAAAGACGAAGGAGAGGTGAAAAGCGGGTTCTTAGGTGGAAAGAGACGAGGAAAGCACAGAGCCTGATTGTGGGGGCTTTGAAAGTTGGATCTATGACAGCAAAAACACAGGAGTTGGCTGACATGATGTTGAGGAGAAAGTTTTATATATTGTGTGTCCAGGAGACCAGGTGGAAAGACAGTAAGGCTGGCTAGTTTAGGGGCAAAGTTCATATTATTTTACCATGGTGTAGATGGGCAGAGAAATGGAGTAGGGGTTGTGCATAATGTGATTAGTGGCTACGCCACACTGTTGGGATGTGAAAGAGAAATTCCAGAAGGAGCTCGACAAAGTAGTTCTGAGCATCCCAGACAGAGAGAGAGTTGTGATTGGTGCAGATTGTAATGGACATGCTGGTGAAGGAAATGGGGGTGATGAAGAAGTAACTGGTAAGTATGTCATCCAAGGAAAGGAACTTGGAGGGACAGATGGTGGTAGACTTTCCTAACAAGATGGAAATGGCTGTAGTGAATATTTCTTCCAGAAGAGGGAGGAACATGGGGTGACCTACAAGAGCGGAGGTAGAAGCACGCAGGTTCCTGACTGGTGAGTGTGGCTCGACAGCATAGGGTGGTGGTGTGTCAGATGACTCTGGTGGTGGGGAGGAAGATTAAGAAGACAAAGGCAGAGCAGAAAACCATGTGGTGGTAGCTGAGACAGGACGAGTGTTGTGCAGCTTTTCGTGAAGAGGTGAGACAGGCTCTCGGTGGACAGGATTAGCTTTCAAAAGACTGGACCACTGCAGCCAAGGTGATCGGAAAGACAGGCAGGAGAGTACTTGGTGTATCTTCTGGCAGGAAAGGAGGGAAGGAGACTTGGTGGTGGAACATCACAGTACAGGAAATCATACAAGGAAAAAGGTTACCTAAGAAGAAGTGGGACACAGAGGACCGAGGAGAGGAGAAAGGAATACCTTGAGATGCGACGTACGGCAAAGGTAGAGGTGGCGAAGGCCAAACAAGAGGCATATGATGACATCATATGTATGTATGTATGGCATATACATGCCAGATCGGACCTTAAACAAGGAGAAAAGGTTCTCTACAGGTTGGCCAGACAGAGGGATCGAGATGGGAAGGATGTGCAACAGGGTTAGGATGATTAAGGATAGAGATGGAAATGTGTTGACTGGTGCCAGTAGTGTGCTGGATAGATGGAAAGAATACTTTGAGGATTTGATGAATGAGGGAAATGAGAGAGAAGGAAGAGTAGAAGAGGCAAGGGTGCTTCTTTGTCACTCAAGCTGTCTCGATCGTTAATGCCACTGGAGCGCGCGTCATGGTTTCAATACACCAAAGGGATCTGTGAGCTGAAGTGGCAGGATAAGGCAGCCATTTTGTATACACACAATAGCAGACAATAAAATGAAGGGTGTTATTTCAGAGATATTAATGATCATGGATGACTTTGTGAAAGTGTCGGAACAATTGCATGTCTTTGCCCTTATCATGATTGTATAAAGACAAGAGTACAGTATATGATTATTCATGCACTTGTGACCACAGAGTTTACAGGGCAATACGTACATGTAAATTGCGCAACTCACACAACTTTTTATGAAGCTGTATGTCTGTACCATTTTGCACTTTTGTCTTTACCGTTATAAAAAGAAGTGTCTTTCAATGGGCCACCACCATTTGCTTTGTCAGTAAGGATTGCCTTTATTATGAATGCCTAAAAGTCATCAGTCATTTTGAAAATACGATAAGCGGCTCAAAGAATGGATGGATCTATGGACTTTGAGCGTGGCTGTTTCAGCCACAGACATTTACCCATATTAAATGTAGGTGGCATAAAAAATTGCTCAAGTAGAATTATTATTATTATTTTATATATAATATATATACATATATATATACATATATATAGGTGTCTTTACTGTTATTGGTCAAATTATATGAAAATAACCCTTACAAAGAATTCAATCCCAAAATACAACACAATTCATAACAATGTAGTAATCTAATAACAACCAGTAGAATAAATAATTGATATCAGAGAGGGTGAGACAAGGCACTAAACTAAAGGCTGCTAAGGGACTAAATTACAGTAATTGCATGGGATATGAGGATTGCTATGATGTACTGTGATGAATGAGCAAGTACTCCATTGTTTTTTTTCCTTGGCATTTTAGAAAAATATACATTATGTATACCATGTATTTTCCTGCTCCTTTTATCAGAAATCCACAGAAACTCAAGCCCTGTTTGCACGGGACCTGTTTTTCATTAAAAAAAAATTGGAGAGAGAAACAATCACATCATCTTTCCCGCCTAATATGTCTTTCGGAAAAACGCTGGCGTGCACTTACGAGGGACTGTCACATACATTTATGAACAGTGGAACACAGGGCTTCTGTTGCATGTGGCAACTCAAGCTAGTCCTCAAAAAAAGTTAGGGACATTCGACTTTCTGGGTGAAATTTCAGGAAGAATATATAGTGCCCTGTAACCTTTACAGGTCAACTTAATTTGACCTCCTCTACAATTTTCTGTTGAGTGTTTTAGTACTTTTGCACAAATTGCTGTTCTCTAACAAGAAGCTAAACGACAAAATTCACAAGAGGTGTTTTTTTTTAAATAATTTCAAAGAATGTCCACTTCTATGCCTTTCTGTGACTCTTCCAGTCTCTCTGCATTTTGGTGGCAACCAGCTGATGACACTCTGTGACGCTCTTAGCGCGGTGACCAATTCTGTCTGAGAACATTGTGTTTAAAAGCTCAAGGTGGCGAGGAACTGCTGATCAGTTGTTCGGTGTCGTCTTGGTCTCATGATGTCAAATTGTGAACAGCATGATGAGGAGGGCTGCTTGTATTTACATACTACTTCTAATTGGACTAGGACATGCGTTGCGTCATTTCCTGGCTCAAATACATGCTGTGAATTTTGCTGTTCAGCTCCTTGTTAAGAGAATAGCAACTTGTGCAAAAAGTACAAAAACTTACATATTAAAGTTATAGTTTTAGGTTCATCAGGAAATTTCACACGAAAGCCCAATAGCCTAAGCTTTATGTAAGTCGTGTGTATTATACAGTATAGTACAAGATGAGTTTATACTACTTGTAAAAGAATGCGCAAAGCTAACATTTTTACTTTGTTATTGTCTGGTTTTCCCCATCCTTTATAGCGTGCAAACGGAAGGAGCAAGACACAGCGAAGGAGCGGAACAATACACCAAAGAAATCCCGGTTGGTCTTCACTGACCTGCAGCGGCGAACTCTGCTGGCCATCTTCAAAGAAAACAAGCGGCCTTCCAAAGAGATGCAGCTCACCATCTCGCAGCAGCTGGGCCTCGAACTTACCACCGTCAGCAACTTCTTCATGAACGCCCGCCGCCGGAGCCTGGACAAATGGACAGACGACGGAGCCAGTCCCGGCGCCCAATCTTCAGCGTCCAGCACTTGTACCAAAGCGTGATAATAGGTGGAGGGGTAGATGGCAGGGAGGAGGGTTGGGTTGGGTAGGGTTGGGTTGGGTCAAGGTTTAGCCTGAGCCGAGCAAGGAGTGGAAACTGGGAAACCAAAGTTTTTACTTTTTGTTTTTTTGTTTGTCTGTTTGCGTTTGTTAAAGATGACAAACTGCGAGAGGGGCTGCTCACTGTGACGACTTGTAGCCAAACCGCCTTTTTCAAAGTCATCACGAATCCATTCAGAAGCTTAAGGGTAAACTCTGCCTGAGAGCAAAGCAAAACGACCAAAAAAAAAGTTCAATTCTTCACTGCTGGTGTCTCATTTGGGACAAGAAACTGACACACTAGCCCAAATACCAAAGACAAGAGGACAATATGTTTTCTATTATGCAATATAAGCTAGGAACCAACCAATGGAGTAACCAATGAAAGTTTTATGACTACAAAATGTGCTTAGAATGAATGGACATTTCATCCAATGTCCAAAACCTGGGTTACTTATTACCAAACGAAAGAACATCGAAGGATTTATCAGTAATGAAAACATCAGACAACATTCTTATTTCTTGACAACCTTTTTCACCTTTTTTTCCACTGAACTAATTTTACCCTCAATTTCAAACACATTGACAGCAAACCAAATTAATTTCCCTATGAGCTCAAAACTCAACACATGCTATAATTTTTATTTTACAAGCACGATTTAAAATTAAAATCTTACCAAAGACAAAAGGCATACAATTCAACGATTCTTCAAGTTAGGAGATGGCTTAATATGGAAGCACAAAAACAAACACTTACACATACAGTAGTACCCTTCCAGGCACATAAACCTTCCTCACAGTCTGAGCCAACTTGTAGAACTGCAAGTTTTTCTCCAATTCAGTGAAGTACAGCGGATATGTATATGTACAACGTATGTGAGCACAATGTCGAAGCACATTTTCTTTGCAATAGAACCGGGGCTCTCTGCCAAGCCGAGTGGTTTTCGCATCTTAGAAAACTCAGGATGCCATTTTTCTAAACAGTGGCTGAAATCCGCTCTGCGTTCCTGTAATCCCACGCTATAATGTACTGTATAGGAAGTCATTTCCCAAATGTCTTCCCCAAATTGACAACCTGACAGAAACATAGTCAAGCTAAACCAATATCCTCCAGTTTACACTGGTTTTGGTCAACCATTTTGTTGTTTTGTTACCATGATAATTCATCACATCTGGCCAGTGCTTTTGTATCTGAGCATTAGCGCAATCTTAAACTGAGAAAAACTATTTACACCGCTGGAAAATGGAAACTTAAAATAAATATCTTTGAAACATTTACAATGGCATTAAAGGCCATCTCCCATTTAAAGACAGTCATAATGTGAATGTATTTGTGTATTCAGATACTTGGTGAAGACCTCAATTATTCGGCGTGTGAAGCCTAAAAAAAACAGTTTCTACCAACTTGGCCACGATTGTCAAAGGTCTCTTTTTTGGAAAAAAAAAACAGGGAAAAAAAGAGTGTACCCTTGATAGTCCTGAACGATCAGTACATTTGAGGGATTTCAAAGATGTCAATACTAGTTTGGCTTAAATCTGTTATTAGACCTTTTAAGACTGCCATCAGAACACCCCAAAGACCAACAGTGGACCATTTGGTCCTGTGGGGAATGGAGTGCCCAGGCGAATCAGGGCCTTTGTTATAGTTAAAGAGGACAATCTAAAGACGATGTCTGGAAAGTCAGTCTCCTGCAGAGGATCGTTAGGCTAGGAACCAAGAGGACAGGTCGCAGCGCTTTGAACAAAACAGGTTGATAAAGAATCAATTGTCGTATATCAACATTTGTTTGCGGCCTCGGCTTGACTTCACGTCCGTACGAATGTCACCCAGCGCACATTACTACCAAATTACTGTATACCCTGCCTATACGAACACTCTGTATAGCCTTTCCAATATGACGTAGATACCTAAGATTCCACAAAAACACCTCAACCGCCATCACCTCCAACTGTGTTTTAGCAGCCTTTACGATCCATGATCACCTCATCAATCATCTCTTACATGAGCTATCAAACCAAAAAAGAAATAGCAACCAAACCAAAGCAAAGACGCCAGTCAGCAGCCCCTGCTCCTTTAGAAACTCCAGGCTGACTCCAAGCCTGGTTAGAAGCAAGCCAAAGGCTTGAGATTGAAAAAAAAAATGGACATGAGACTTTTTCTATTTATTGACAAATCGAAACCAAAGAAAACCCTTTTTCTGCACCGAACTGTTCCAAAAAAAAACAACAACAAAAAAACGGACTGAAGATGGAAAAGTATTACTACCAAAACCACAAAAAAATATTAAAATAAAAAAGAGCGGATGCAGCAATGTCAAGGATAGAGGATAACGCTGCGATAGAGGAACGGATGTCATCACAAGAGCGGAGAAATAGCTTTGTTCTGGCTGCGGTCAAGTCGGGCCGGCCAAGTTGGGGACTGGAAAGGGTAAAACCGCACGGGAAGGAGGGAAGGAGGAAGCGGAGGACGCCGTCGTCAACGTTCTTCCCTCCAGCCCGGAAATGTCCGAACATTAATGTGTCTCTCACGGTTGAAGAGCGTCTTTAACGTGTGCCTATGCAGTTTTTCAAAGTAAAAATGGTTAAACGAACAACAGAAACCTCATCAGCTAATAAACCAAAGAGTCACTGTTAACTCCAGTAGCAGTTCTCCTCCTCTTGTCACCGCCTAAATTTGGCAAAGCGGTGTGTGCACCAGTCACATGATGTGCTTTGGGTTCTCTTCCATGTACTGTAATACTTTCCAACAAGCCCTACTTTTGTTTCTTACAAAATGTTGTGGGTTTACATTATATCCACTCGTCTGTTAATCCTCGACAACTAGGTCGCGAGCAATTATTTGGATTCATTTGAGGATGCATCCACAAATCCAGCAGGCTATCAATCTCCGTGGCAGTCATTCAACTAATTTGAATAAGTACACGGTAAGAAAGCACGTAGCCATTAGCCTTAGCCGTTAGCTCCTCCACAAGGCAAGTCTACCTCCAAGCTCCCAGGCTTCAGTACAGGGATGATTTATTGATCCCTGCCTTTTTGTTCATAATACATTTGAGCAGGAAGCAGTCTATTCAGTCACCATTAAAGAAAAAAAACAAAACAAAAAAAACAATAGTACACATCAGTTGTTAACTAACTGCAATGCTTCCGTCGTATATATTTTGCTTCCATCCAATCCAATATGAAACATTCATGTTTCTGCTGACTGATCCTCCGTGCTTCCTAAAGCAAGAAGACTGATAATATTGCTATGTGAGGTGTACAGTTCATACCAAAGACTCTTTGCTGTACGAGGACGTTGACACACTCTAATTTGCCTGAATTCCACTAGTATAGAAAACCTTGGCCAAACATTGCAAATCAGATTTCACTGTTGATTGGCATAACTAGCTCGCACAAACCAGCTCCCCGTTTTGGAGCGGGACCATGTCGCTTGGAAGATGCACATTTGCTTGTTCCTTTAAGAGGAGGGGAACTCTGCTGCTGCTCCACAATGTGCAACAACAATAAATGAAACCAACCAAAATTATACAACATGAACACTCGCTGAGAGAAACTGCTCAAATATCGGTCAAATAGCTTTATCCTTAATTTTCTCTCTTTCTGTATGTAAAGCTTCTAGTCCAAAGAGATGCCCCCACCCGCTGAGCTGAGGCCTCCAATACCCAATGGAGGGGTGTTGTTTATGGAGCCAGGGGTGGTGGCCATTTTCCATTCTCACTTGCAATTATGTCTGGTTGTAATACAGGCAACACCCCCCCCCCCACACACACACACACACACAAAAATAAAAAAAAAATAAAAAATATTTTTAAAAAAATATGGGTATGAAACCAAAAATGTCCAAAGAGGTTTTCATTGCTTGTTTGCGCAAAGTACTTAAAAATTATTTGCCAATGATTATGTCTAGTATTACATTCCTACTTGGGATTTTTTGCAAAATGTGTGTTTTTTTTCATTTAATGTAATTTATGTTTTTAATTTAAATGAACAAATTGTGTTGCCAAATCTCCCACTGTAACCTTTACCCTTTTGATGAAGATTAGCTTTGCCAAAGTTTACATTGTACGTTCCCTTTTCTTTCTGTTTGATGCTGTATTTATTTATAAGGTGTTTAGAACACTCTAGATTTGTACTTGACGATAATTTAATGATATTTAATTAGATGTAATTGTTTTCAATGAATATTTATGTATTTAAGAATGTTAGTTGCATCAAAGATGCAGTGCTTACGCTGGCCTCTTAATTTATTCTTAGTTAGCTTTACTTTAAAAACTAAAATGTAAAAAAAAAATAATAATAAACAAAGGCAAAGTTCTTTTCGGAATGCTTAGACTTAATGAGAGAACAATGTAGGAATGTTAAACTAGACTTACATCTGAATGTCCACTCGTGCTCTCACTGTTTTTTTTCTTGTTTTTTTTTTTTTTTTTTCATGGGGATGATATTTCATTTTTGAGCATAAAAACAAGGCTCGGAATATGCCAACAAATGATGAGCACTGCATCTGTCTTTGTTTCTGCAAATTTATTGTTCAATTTTTTTGGTCCCTTTCTTTTCATTTGTTCGCATTCTGCTGACGATTGTTGAATAAGCAACGGCTTTCAGGCTGATGTTCAGGATTTGAAAAAAGATCAGGTGAAGAGCAGGACACGCATTGATGTAAACTGAACTACCAAAGACAACTGGAATCCTTGAGAGAAGCAAATAAACTGTGTGTGTTTACATCCATGCAGCTCATACCCTGGTTAAGGACTTATTCTTATTCTTACACTGGTGATCGTATTAAATAGATATCGTTGTATCAATTACAACCCCTATTTTCTGCAACAATATTGTTTAGCTGAACTATGTATTTGACAAAGAAGCCATACTGAAAAGAAAATGTATAATGTGAGCATAAAGTCACAAGATCAGTCATCATATTATGAGAACAAACTTTTAATTTGAAATATTATTCTATTTTTGCTCGTTTGTCTGTATACCTGTATGCCCTGTGACTGGCAGACGACCAGTCTTGGGTGTCTCACCCAAATTCAGCTGTGACAGGCTCCAACTCACCACTGACTCTAATTAGGACAAGCGCTATAGAAAATGGATGGATGGTTAGATAAAGTAATATTCCGATCATAATGCGACACATGAATTAAGATGAGGACTGTTGAAGATCTTTGTCAACGCATATTTTATAGAGTACGTTTCACACACAAAAAAATGAAATCGTCGAAGTTTTGGCACCATCATCTCCTGCATATGTTGTGCAGTTTGAGATTGTCTGATCCTGAGAAAGAACTCGTCTGAAACTGCCTCTTTTGTCTCGTCCTAATCAACTACGAGTGTTTTTTGTTTTGTTTTTTGAACTTGCAGTGGTATAACAGCTCCCGACAACCCTGGTGGATCTCATGGTGGAGCATGTGGTTAGCACTTTTGCCTCAAGGTTTACATGATTGAAGACGAAATTGCCCATCGGTGTGAATTGTTGTTGGTTGATATGTGATTGATTGGCGATCATGTACACTTTGAATTTACTCAATTCGAACATGATATACATGCTGCACATGATTAAAACGTGTTCAACTAGTATCTATTATAGTATTACTTTTGAGGAGACGAGGGGGAAATCAGTTTACCGCATTTTAGTCATGAGCAACTGATGTACACGATCAAATTCAGTACTTTTGTTCAGTTCTGGAATTACGATATTTCACATATCATTGAAATGCTATTTGTGCAATTTGACAACTTTTTTGATCTGCATTTTCCTTTGCTTTTCTTCTCAGTGTGGCTCTAATACTCCTTCAAAGTATTTTGTATTTACCTGATTCCATAGACTTAAACAACAACCAAAATAAGCAAATAAAATGTTGCCTTAATGTCTACAAGAATTGTTTTTGTTAGTTCAACGCAAAATTTAAGTGAATGTTTCATGAGCATCGTGTATTTTGTGCTTAAGTAACAAATTACAAGACACGCATGAAAATATTAAGTCTATCGTCAGTGTTTCTTTTTCTTTTTAATTTATGTTTTTAAACCAAGTTGCAAACATTACTGTATATCAAATGTTTAAAAAATAGAAATTGAAATGTAAATGTGGGATTAAAATTCTACAGGAATCCAAATTGTTGATTTGTAGTTTCTAAATATTGGAAGAAACACAAAATGGAATTTTATTCCCGTCTTCTTTGAGTTTCTGCGCAAAATCTTTATTTGCCAAAGATCTTATCCAGGTTATTGTTAAGGGGATGTAATGCTACCACACACCAGTTCCGCATTGAAATACCTGCGGCGTTGATCCAGTTTCTTAAGGACGTTAGTATGTGAGCGTTTGTGTGAGTGTGACACACCGACTCGTTTTGTTGTCTCGATAGAAAGGAAGGAGTCCCTTGAAGCTACAGCTGCTTCCAAGAATGAGTTTGTGCGCATGCGTGCGTGTGTATGTAAAATGAAAGAAAAGTCGACCCCAGCAGCGAGAACCAGAGAGGCTACCTCACTGAATTTCCATTTGTCCTTTCGATCGTCTTGATGAAACCAAAGAAGCCATTTTTTTCTTCTTCTTCTTCAGTGCTGTCTCGCATACAGCTCCACTCTTTCTTATGTAAAGATGCTGGGGTCTCCACCATTTTTGGTCTTTGCATGGTCTATGTTCCTCAAAAGAGACCCAATGCAAAGAAATTATGTGAATGAGTCAGCCATTTATTGTCTGGTTTGAAAAAAAAAAAACAATTGTGATTGATAATATGGACGTTTTCCTGATGTCCAACGAGAGGCACATTTTCTCTTTCTCGTTCAAAAGTGTAGGGAACGGGCAAAAATGGGAATGATATTTAAAAAATATATATTGTACATTTGGCTCTATTAAACTTTGCAGAAAAGAAATAATAACAAGCTTTAATGTTTTGTCTTGACACCTAAATCAATTGCATTTTATGTCTGGAGTTTGTTCAAGCAATCTTTTACAACTTATTTTTCACACGACTATTGGAGTCTTTGAATGGCTTCTCTTCAGCTATGTGCCGCATAGCGACTACATTGTGATTTGTGTTAAGCCGACAAAGGTCAAATTAAGCCTTTTGCGTAACCTACCCCCCTGCCCCCCTCTACAGTATTTGACAACTTGTTCGAGCCGAAGTGGAACAAATTGGAAGGGTCGAACAAATATCCTTTCCATTGACCTTTAAATATATTTTTCCTGTAAAAAAAAAACAAAAACAAAAAAAAAAACGTCAGTGCTGTCATTTGTATTTTCCTTCCACTCTGCTCTTTGCAATATAATCACAGCAAAGAAATTCTCAGTGATTTTTATTTATTTTTTTAATTTAATCTCAGCTGCTTTTCCCCTTATGTGAACAAGATCCAAACATCCTCTCATAAATTACGAATCAGTATTTTCTGTAAATGCCAAATCAAGGTACTTGTTTATTTTTCCTGATGGTTGCAAAGCTTTAAACGTGGAGAAAAAAAACCTAACCGTGCTTTCTTTTCCAAACTGTTGCAGATATACCTCATCGCCACTGGTGATGATGATGATGATAAAATTGTCGTCATTTATTCACGCACTCTTCTTTCTACTTTTGTTTTCTTGCTGGTAATTTTGTATGATGTATAACTTTTGGCTCTGTCCCATTTAACCAGGACAGAGGGAGAGGGTAGAATTGAATATTTAAATGCATTGTTTGGTTCATTTAAAGGGGTGATTGTCCCCTTGCGTGCATACTGTATGGTTGGAATTGGGAACATTTGGGACTGAAAAGATGCCAAAAATCTATGTGTTTCCGCCCCGAAATAATACAGGCTTCTTTGATGCGCTTTTTTGATTTGAACATTCAACCATGTGAAATTTATTTTTATACCTTCCTTAAATTCTTACGTCAGTGTCTGTCTTTACATGTGCATCGCCGTTTCATCGTACGTACGGTAGCAGTGCTATAGGCCAGAGTTCATGCATGAGTGTATTTACAGTTAGCTATCCATGTAATGCAATGTGGCTCTGTTATTGACCTCATTATCATCCCCATCGTCATCATCGATCATTTCATCAGTGTAGCCTAGGTTGCATCTAGTAGGACCTTTGAACTGCTAATGTAGAAGTTACAGAATTACGCTTCTTTATTTCGACGGCCAATTGCCAGTTCAGGCTTTAACTGGAATCAACTGAAATCATAGTCACCGTTAGTAAAGGGTCGAAATCATCTGCTTCTGATGTGTTTTACTGATTCAAGCAGTTTCATCCATCAAATTTGACAGACGTGTCCGATCCGGCTCTCTCACTCTTCTACAATGTCATCAAAAACAAATCATTGCATTCAGGTTTTTTTTTAATTTATTTTTATTTTTTTTCATTCCTTCCATATTATCCACAATGTAAAGCAAAATCGAAATAAGCATTTTTTACATTTTCTACATTTGGTTGGAAAAGAAAAACAGACATGACTGAAAATTGTGGTTGTGGAATAAAATGATGATCAAACATGACGGAGACCATTGGAGAAATATTATTGTTCCACTCTATGTATAATAGACGTTGGGGATCAATAAAGACATCACAATGGTCTTATCCATGAACAAGTGATTCTGGTCTCATTACTGTATTTGTCAAAAATATACAGCTACAGAATGTAAATTTGCTTTGGATGCCTTGGAATTTTTCAATATTCATACTGACCAATGAAATTCAACCAAGAAGTCTACTGAAACTAATTTTGTCAGCCAATTTAAAGAAAGAGTCAAACAAAACGATTTAGAGATCTTTCATATGCACCCAGAACACACTGCCATAACAACAAAGGCCAAATCAATCTCCAGACTTAAATCCTATAGAGCATTCATTTTGCCTGCGTAAGAGGCAAAAGAGACAAAACAA
The DNA here is from genome assembly GCF_024500275.1 of Phycodurus eques. NCBI lineage: Eukaryota > Metazoa > Chordata > Actinopteri > Syngnathiformes > Syngnathidae > Phycodurus > Phycodurus eques. The sequence goes on from NC_084539.1 coordinate 6,454,268, forward strand.
AGCCTGGAAAAGCATAAAAGAAGAATGCAGATGATTGGTAATTTCAGTGGGTTACCATTGATGCAGTTTCTGCAAGCGAAGGATTTACAACAAAAAAATTGTCTTCACTTTAGTCTAATCAAGTATATGTTGAAACACTTTGGCTCACCGAAAAATTCGTATTCTGTATTCTAAGTTGTGTTAAGTTGTTTCGTATTCTGTATTCAAAGTTGTGTATCAGATACATATGTAAATACATTGGGGAAAAAAATAAACTAGACTGTTGATCTCTTGTCTCATACACCATTTACCTTTTGATATCAAACCCAAATGTTTTCAGCCTACAGCAAAAAAAAAAAAAATATCCTTATGAGGTAGTGTAGGAGTTTCATCAAATTTGGTGCTGCTATTTCACTATACTGTATCATATGTGCGTTAATGTGATATTCTATCAAATTCAGCTGGAACAGTCTCGAGCTCACCCGCAAATGTAATGAGGACAAGTTGTACAGAAAACGGATGGATGGGTGGAATGCCAACCATGAGACCTTGTTAGCTACTTTCCAGCAGTCTTGAATGCATTGTATTTACCAGCTGGTACTTCTTTGGAATGGTTGTGTGAATGCTGAGGAACAAGCACACTAATTCCTTTTTACGATGAATGTTCTGTTCCTAAGGTGGCAATGTATCCCAAATGTGTCTGCCATTAACCTACGCCAATTTAATAGTAAAGATATACTGTAATTACAGTAACCATTTGCATGAAACACTTTGAGTACATATACTGTACGTATATATAAAAATATTTGTTTTAAAAACTCTGTTGTGACGCAGAATCATTAATTGCACCATTCGTAACCTTGCATTAAATTTATATTTAAAAACAAAAAAAAAATGCTGCAAGGGAGATATGAATATATTCTGTCCGAACACATAGCGATTGTGGAATATTTTAATTTGTCTGAAAGAAGATCTAATGACAGAAAAGCGACAATGCAGCAATGATGTGGCAAAGCTAAATCCCTACAACAGTGTCCAATCATATTCTGCGTTTACATTGTCAGAATCAGAATCAGAATTATCTTTATTTGCCAAGTATGTCCAAAAAACACACAAGGAATTTGTCTCCGGTAGTTGGAGCCGCTCTAGTACGACAACAGACAGTCAATTGACAGAGAACACTTTTGAGACATAAAGACATTGAGAAAAACAGTCACTGAGCAATAAAGGGTTGCTAGTTATCTGGTAATGCCGGTACAATTTTTTTTTTTTTTTGACAATTGTGCAAAAAGACGCAGAGTCCTCTAGCACTTAGAGCAGTTCGAATGACTAATCTTGCAATAGTCCGGCGCAATGACCATTGTGCAAAGGGCTCCGAGACTTCAAGGAGTGTATGCGGTTTAGTGACGAGGAGTGCGATCATCTGGGACAATGTTGGTTGTGCAAATGTTACAGATACTCCTCAATCAGTGTGCAAGTGGAGCAGATGCTACTCTGGCATGAGTGGCCAGTATTGTCAAGAGGTGTATCGTATTTGCATGCTATCTGGGGATTGAGCTCAGTATTCACATGCAATATCCATCCACCCATTTTCTGAGCCGCTTCTCCTCACTAGGGTCACGGGCGTGCTGGAGCCTATCCCAGCTGTCATCGGGCAGGAGGCGGGGTACACCCTGAACTGGTTGCCAGCCAATCGCAGGGCACATAGGAACAAACAACCATTCGCACTCACAGTCATGCCTACGGGCAATTTAGAGTCTCCAATTCATGCATGTTTTTGGGATGTGGGAGGAAACCGGAGTGCCCGGAGAAAACCCACGCAGGCACGGGGAGAACATGCAAACTCCACACAGGCGGGGCCGGGGATTGAACCCAGGTCCTCAGAACTGTGAGGCTGACGCTCTAACCAGTCGTCCACCGTGCCGCTACATGCAATATATTAGACATTATTACTAATACTTGAACGTAATACTATGAATTATGACTTAGTGTCTCTCCTATTCCTGTAATTTACAGGGACAGTGACATCTTTAAAAGTCAGTCTTTCCCCTTTCACCATCACTCCATTTATTTATTATTTCTCTTTTGTCCCACTACTCCTTTCTTCCATCTCTGTAATCATCCAAGCATCTACCTCCCATCATCAATCCACCTCATCACTTTTCACCTTTAAACTTCCCCTCCTCCTTTGCTCTCCTTTTAACCACTCCATTCCTTCCTCCTCCTGCTCCCCTCCCACTGTTGCCAGGGAAACAGCAGGCCATTGGGTTGCTGTTAAATCTGGTGACATTGTCTTTCTATTACCTGCGGGTCGGATGCCTGATAAAGAGGACAAAGCGTGGGAAAGCGAAGAGTGACTGCAGTTTAAACGTTTGTAAAATGCTGCCGTCTTAATTCGTACAACCTGCAGTGACAAAAAAGCCAGAAGGGAAAATGTTTACTGTGGCAAATAAATATGACTCTCGCTGCTGTAAGTACACTGATAAGAAATCTGCAGGGATCTAAACAGCCTCCTGCACAGATGTGCTATAAAGCCCATCATTGTGAAGCTCTTCTTTTGTTGATTCCATCAGAGAGAAGTTGATTAAGCCCTGTGGCTGAGCCTGAGATATCATCAGATTGTGTCGAATCCCCCCGAAAGTGACTGAGATGGAGTCAGAAATGATTGCAAGGGGGAAATAATGATGACAATGATACGAAAACATACAATCACTGCACACTTCATTCTGTAAACCTGCACAAGCTAATGACAAGTATTGCTTCCTAATAATGCATTTACAGTATTATTGTGGTTGTAATTTGCAGTGTGCATACTACAAAGGTATTTTATATTATATTTTCACATTGTTCAATTAATACCATCTTTACAAACGTTTTATTTATTTTAACCTGAAAGGTCCCATGCCATCATTTTTATTTTTTTTTATATTGGGTTTACAAGCTAATTGTTAGATTGGATTGGATTGTTGGGTTGGAAATGCCCAGAATGTCCTTTTTCAAGCTATTCTAGTTGGTCTTTTACGCCTGGCAGTTGAAACGACATGTAAATAAGATTTGCTCTGATTGGATCGAATTTAAATATGGAAAACAGCTTGGCTCTAATTGGGCCATATCTTGACATCTCCTAGTGTATAGCAACGGTGTGTCCCTCGATGTCTTGAAGCACAATTCACCAAGCATTGGATTGTTGGCCCACTATTAGGGAACGTGATCTGAAAGAGCATGTGGGTAAAATTAAGAGAGCGAGAGAGAGAGAGAGAGAGAGAGAGAGAGAGAGAGAGAGAGAGAGAGAGTGAGAGAGAGAGAGAGAGAGAGAGAGAGAGAGAGAGAGTGAGAGAGAGAGAGAGAGAGAGAGAGAGAGAGAGAGAGAGAGAGAGAGAGAGAGAGAGAGAGAGTGAGAGTGAGAGAGAGAGAGAGAGAGAGAGAGATTATACTTGTCATCTGATCCCATTCATTGGAACTAAACCTACTACGACAGTCATCGCTGGTGACTGTGAATGCAAGCTTCGCTATTTAATCCACCACAGTTACATGAAAAAAAATGAAATATAGTTAATTATTATTGTAAAAGACAAGATATGTATACGAATAGATTGTATTTGTATGGCTGAGAGTCACTCGCTTATAACCCTGAAATGCCGTGTTGCCATTCAGCTGTGTTGAATGGGTGGGTACCACCCACGAAGTGGGTAGGTACTTGAATATGAATTGACAAGACTGCGTCACAACGCCGGAGATTTCAAATCCAGCCGTTTTGCAAGCCTTATGCTGCTAATTGCTTTTTGCATTCAACTGACGAACCACATACTGTAGAGGTCAAACCTAAACCAAGTCACAGACCCATTTTGACCTACTGTATGTTGCAGTATGCATTCAACTCTAGGGGAAAAACAATGATGTTGATGGCTTGGGACCTTTAAAGAATATTATTTTTGAATAACACTTTAAAATATCAATCGATTTTCGATACTGCTTGTCCTGGACCCTATCCCAGCTGTGTACGAGAGACAGAGTACACCCTGGACTTGCCAATTTGAGGGCACTTATAGACAAACAACCATTTATGCTCAGTTGCTCACATTCACACCAAAGGACAATTTAGAGTCTTCAACCAACCTAACATATTTAGAATGTTGGAGGACGCTTTGAGTAACCGGAGAAAGCTCACACAAGCGCAGGGAGAAAACAAGAAGGCCAAGTCAATTCAAACCCAGAACATCTCGACTGTCAGCCGGACATGCTAACATTTTATAGTATGTTAGCATGGTGCTCGAGTGGATAAGCACATTTGTCTCACAGTTTTAAAGTGGAGAGTTTGAATCTTCCTTTGTGGAGTCCAAAAACACGCATGTTAGTTTCATTGACGACTGAAAAACAGTGATTCTCAGAGTGTGGTAGGCAAGACATCTATCGTCTCCCTGCAATTGACTGTCGACCAGTCGAGGGTGTACCCCGCCTATCGCCCAAAGCCACCTGGCTGCAGCTCACCCAAAAGTGAGGACAAGCATTCAGAAAAAATGGATAGATGAATGTTGAATATTTTTGTTCACCTAAAAATGTGATTGTTTGGGTACAGCGACACAATGAGATTCAATGCAATATTTAATTAAGTTATAAATGCCTAGTTATACATCACTGTCGAAGAGGTATTAATTAAACATTTGCTGACAGTTTTGAAGTGGTGGAGAACTACACACTTTGGCAACATCTGTCATTCAGTGGTACCACAATATGAAATCAAACACTGGGTTGCTATTCACTAGAGAGTCACCACTGTCTGGATAATTTCTACTTGAGCGACAATTCTGAGGGGGTAGGATGCCTTTCTTAGAATTAGAAAATTGCTAGTTTGACTCCCATTCCCCCTCCCAGACATGTTGAGGCGTGGTCACGGGCCGAAATAAATCCATGACAATTTGGTTTGGATGAAATAATATCACATCGATACTGTTACCTGCTGGTGGAAACACCACACGGTGGGACAGAAGGCAGCTCACGTTGACGGGCAAAACAATCCAACACAAGACTCCCCTTCTTTGATTTTTGTGTTTTTAATCTGCCCCGTCCTCTCATCCCTCCATTTCTTCATCAGTCCTCTCCATTCTTCAATATTTTTTCTTATTCTTTTTCAACTTCATACCTCTCTCCCGTTCTTCGGAGAAATCAATGGTCGTTCTCGCAACAGGAGGTCACGGGGTTGGCCTTGCAGCTTTTCAATTACTAGGAGCCACACAATACACACACAGACACACACACACATGCATGTGAACACACACGCCTGAGCTGCATGGGCTGCAGACAGAGTAAATGGAGTAAAGAGAAGAGCGATTTGGGTGTTGAAAAGAAAGAGAAATGAGACAAGGGCAAAGTATTAAACATTTAGCGTCCAAATGTAATCACGATATGTTCCTCCTTTGTCAGTGCAGTTTAATGGAAGTGTGTAAATATTTGACCAATGTGTTGGACTGGTGGCTGTGCAGTCATATTCCAGAGAATGTAAAACCAAGAAATATAATACGAATCATGGACAAAGCAGCAGTAATGCATACAGGTGTAACTACAGTACATTACATTGTTCAACATACAGTCAATGAGTACTGTTCACCCCTTTTGAAAAGGAAGTTTTTATCGATTCCTCGGTGAACACAAGCACAAGTTTCAGACATCTTTATTAGCCTTGCTTTAAGCTTTCATTGGTGTGTAGACATTTTTTAAACTTCCATCCATCCATGCATTTTCCAGACGGGCTGCCCTTTTCAGAGGAGCTGGAGCCGAGCCGACCTCAGGCTAAAGGGCTCCGACACCTTGGATTGGTCAGTAGTCAATCACAGGGCCAGGGGCGCAGCCAGAAATCTTTTTCCGTGGGGTGGGCAAAATCTTTCGTTGATGGGGTGGCCCACTGGCAGGGGTCGCTGCGGCTATCCCTGGCAACCATGTAGCTCTGGCCCTACACAGGGCACATATAAACAAACGACCATTCACACTCACATTCACACCTACAGGCAATTTAGAGTTGCCAATCAACCTACCATTCATGTTTTTGGGAGGTCGGAGGAAACCGGAGTACCCACAGAAAAGCCATGCAGGCACGGGGAAAATATGCAAACTCCACACAGGCAAGGCCAGATTTGAACCCGGGTCCTCAGAACCGTGAGGCCGATGCGCTAACCAGTCGGTCACCGATGTGCTAACCAGTCGGTCACCGTGTCCCCCCTGTAAAGTGCTGTGATTTGTTTCTAAATACATTACGTTTGAAGATAAGTGCTGACAACGTGCAAAGACATAACATAGCACTGAATTGTTTTGATATAGCGTTAAAAACTCTTTCACCATTTCAGTTGTCCAGGTTTTTTGGGAAGGGTTAAAAACAAGCCAAAGTACCCCTTTGGGCTTTCTGGCATGAGTCGGCCCACCCTCACTATATAAGTACCTAGTGCCGCAATTCCATCAGCGGTTATTCGGCGTAATAACTGCTAGTAATTGCCAGTTCCTTAGTAATGATAACTTGGCCCATTTCTACCACTACAATGTGCAGTTAGCCTTCAAGCTATAACTACAGTACAACCCGAAAAAAATATCTTCTGAAGTGTAATGAGTTTTGTGTTACTTGGGCTACAGCTCTGTTGTGTGGAGCTGCATACACTATATTTCCTAAAGTATTTGTTCACCTGCCTTGACTCATATGATTTTCAGTGAAATCCCATTCTTAAAACCATTGAGTTTAATATGACATCAGTCCACCCTCTCCAGTTAGAAAATCTTAAACTCTCCTGGAAAGGCTTTCCACAAGGTTTAGGGGAATTTATGACCATTTTTCCAGAAGCGCATTTGTGAGGTTACACACTGATGTTGGACAAGAAGGGTTGGCTCTCAGTCTCTGTTCTAAATAATCCAAAAGTATTCTATTGAGTTGAGGTCACCACCATACAGGCCCGTCAAGCTCATCCAAATCAAACCTTCTCATCCGTGTTTTCATGATCCTTGATTTGTGCACTGTTGCACAGTCATGTTGGAACAGAAAGGGGCCATCTCCAAACTGTTCCTACAAAGTTGGAAATGTCCAAAATATTAGCATTCCAAAGACAGCCAAACAGTTTGGGGATTACCCCTTCCTGTTCTAACATGTCTGTGCATCAGTGCACAAATCAAGGATCATGAAGACACGGATTAGATAATTGGGTATGGAGGAACTTGACTGGCCTGCACTGAGTCCTGCCCTCAACCTGATAGAACACCTTTCGGTAGATTTAGAGTGGACAGTGAGCCAGGCCTTCATGTCCAACATCAGTGTGTGACCTCACAAATATGCTCCTGGAAGATTGGGCAAAAAGACCCATAAACTCACTCCTAAACCTTGTTGAAAGCCTTCATACAAGAGTTGAAGCTCTTATGGCTGCAAAGTGTAGATCAATTCATATTAGACCATATGGATTTTGAATGGGATATCACTTAAAATCATATGTGAGTCAAGGTAGGTGAGCAAAATACTTAAATATAGTATACATGCGGCGCGCGGAGCGAGAGATGACGAATCAGACAGCCTGACCGCCGGGCGCCGTGTGTATGTGGCTCCACACAACAGAGATACTTGAGGGAAAGTTAACTGCTTATTATGTTCACTAGCCTGCGCGCTAACCAGCAAGTCTTGTAAAAACACAAGGGAAAGGAGAGTGAGGTCAGGGAACACTCGAAAAATAGGAGTAGGACAACAAAAAGAGGAAGAAGGTGAGTGGAGATGTGACAGGAGGGCAAACAAGGATTGAAAGAAAGAAAAATAGAAGCTAATCAGGAGTAAATAAAAGGAGACAGAAAGGTTTTGAAGGACTGTGTGAATTGAGGAAATACATGAGGTAAAGAGAGACAATGATTTAATCAAGGACTATAAGTAAGAAAAGATGAGGGATTTAATAAGAGGAAATGTGAGCTCTAACGAGGAGAGGCCAGAAAAGAAGAGAGTAGAAGTGGACAAGGAAAGATGGGGTGCTCCAAGAGGAGGAAAGGGAAAGGTAAGGTGACAGTGACAGAAAAAAAAATAAAGGAAAAGACTATAACTCATGGCTCAGATGGTGAGGAGGGGCTGTGCAAAATGGGCGGATGGGGGGAAAAAAGGGGAGAGAGCGCCAAGCCCTGCACCCTCAGGGGTTATTGGGTCGTGGACAGCCAATCTCTCTCGGCTTAATCAACAACAGCAGAGGTGATTGCAACGCCGCAGGGGGGTGCTGGGGGGGAAAAACTTGGAGGGAGGTGAGGGGGAGACAAGCTGATAGAAATGCTGATAGAAATGAATGGGAAGGTGTGGAAGGCTGTGGCGATGGACCTGGGAGATAAGGAAAAGATTGGTCAGACAAAAAGGGGGGAAAGAGGAGCGGTGGGAAGACAAAATGACAAAGCTGACAAGAAACGGTAGAAAATTGAAAAGAAAAGAAAATGAGGAGGGAAGAATAAGGACAAAGAAAGTAAAAGGAGAAGATAATATAGTCGGGAGGTAGACGGTTGAAGAGGAGAATGAATAATGATAAATACAGAAAAACGAGATACAAGAAAGAAAGATGGCGGCAGAATGGCAAAGGACAGAGGAAGTGAATCCTAATAAAGTAGAGAATCACGAGACTATAAAAATAACTGATTTGTTTGTACCCTCTTGTACCAGCCATAAGACTGTCTAAATAGATGACTTAGTAGAAGACGCCATCACACACACACACACACACACAGTTATACAGAGAAGAGCACAAGACTGGCTAGTGATGTACAGTAGTACCGCTAGTCATTTCAAAACGGATAGACTGGGAACCAAAAAAATGAGTAGATTCTCAGTCATCCAGGTCACGCTAATCCACAAAGGTTGAATTGAGACGAATGGACTCTTCTTCTTCGTTGTATTTGGTTTTCTTTTTCTTGTTTTCGGAAAATGCAATTGGCTTAGGCAATTATGGGTTTGTGGACTCCTGTCAGGAGTTTAGTTTTCGCTGTCATTTTGTTTTTGAAAAAGCAGTCAGTCTCTCACAATCGTCAGAAATCACAGTTGTCGTGCATCACATTTTGCCATTTATTTGACCATACAGGAAGACATGCTGTGACACACCAAGAATCAATTGTTGTTTTAAACTGCGGGAAAAAAAATTGTTCTATAACACAACAAATCAAACGCAAATAAATACATGCAAACAAAAATATGCTGGAGCTGGGGGGGAAAAAAAACCTGGTAATCTTAATTATAAAGTAATTCTATGCCACCTTTTGACAGCAGACATTGCTTTAGGCTGAACAACAGATAACCCCATTCAACTGCTTGAATGACTTTTTCTCCCCCAAATTGTGCACTACAGTTAAGCGATATGTGTTGTCCCGTGGCCATGATTTAACTGTATTGTTTTGCAATGATCTTAGCTTATTTTAGCTCACAGCCTATCCTAAATGTGTCTGGGATTAGCTCTGTACAAACACTTCCTTAATGTAGTCTGGAAACCTCGTACAAACAATGTTGACACTTCACACAACCTCATTTATATATATATTTTGAGCAACCTTATCAACATTTTGGAAGCACAAGCATCATGAGTTTGCGTATGTGAAGAGAGACTTTGCTGTAAATTGCAATTCTGGATGCATTTTAGAGGAGGATGGTTGATGCTGAAGCAAAACTACATCTGCAAAATTATGCTAGTAGTTCAGGAGAATAGCAGTGGTTACAATGTACCAATGTTGACAAGAGTAAGACAGTCTAACATGGACCATGTGATGCTCTCATTTCCCCTTCAATATGGTACTTATGCCTTATCGAAGATTAAATTCTCTTTTTAAAGAGAACGCATGGCCTAACTTATTTGGCGTCAATCGGGCCAATGATCAAGCATTTCATTCGGTAAATTCATTCTTCTCAATTAGCTGTAAAAAATACATATATGTAAAAGGCACATTATGATGGCAACATAGGACAAAAACAACTGAATATCTTTAGGGGACATTTATACATCTCCAGACGGGAGGATTTTTGTTTTTCAGCAAAGAGTTGTCATTTTTAAACATAATAATTCATGAAGAATCTCAAGGATGGATGGCTAAGCAGACAGTTGACCTTGAAACATCCTGCTACGAGACATGGAAGTTTACAAAAATCTAGAGAATATGGTTAACAGCAGTTATAAAGAAAGTTAAGAAACTCTCTCTAGAATTGAGGCAAGGTTGTTTGTAAGCCCAGCAATGTGATTAACACTTATGGTTGAATGTTTACACCACCCTGTCTTGACACCACAAAGAGGAAAACATCACAACCTTTCGACTGCAGTCAGTCAGCAGACAAACAAGAAAGTAGTTATCAGGGACCAAGATGATGGAATGTAGGAACAAACTAGCAAAAAACCAAAAAAAAACAAACAAAAAAACAAACAAAAAGGGACTTAAAAACAGTGCAATGATTTTTGATTGTTATTTTGATGGGATAAAGATGTTTCTGCAGTTATCGCTTCTATTTAGACACAGACCTTGAGCAGTTTAACTTCATTTTTTTCCCCACATCAATGTTCACACGACACTCCATATTGACAGGAGAAAGAAAACAGAATTGTTGAAATTTTTGCAGATTTATTAAAAAAAAGAAAAACTGAAATATCACAGCCTTAAGTATTCAGACCTTTTGCTCAGTATTGAATAGAAGCACTCTTTTGAGCTAATCCAGCCATGAGTCTTTTTGGGAATGATGCAGTTTTTCACACCTGCATTTGGGGATCATCTGCCATTCCTCCTTGCAGATCCTCTCCAGTTCTGTCAGGTTGGATGGTGAAAGTTGGTGGACAGACATTTTCAGGTCTTTCCAGAGATGCTCAATTGGGTTTAAGTCAGGCCTCTGGCTGGGCCATTCAAGAACAGTCACAGAGTTGTTTTGAATCCACTCCTTCAGTATTTTAGCTGTGCTTAGGGTCATTGACTTGTTGGAAGGTGAACCTTTGGCCCAGTCTGAGGTTCTGAGCACTCTGGAGAAGGTTTTCGTCCAGAATATCTCGGTACTTGGCCACATTCATCTTTTGTTCGATTGCAACCAGTCCGTCCTGCCCCTGCATCTGAAAAGCACCCCCACGGCATGATGCTGCTACCACCATGCTTCACTGTTGGGACTGTATTGGACAGGTGATGAGTAGTGCCTGGTTTTCTCCACACATGCCACTTAGAACAAAGGCCAACAGTTTCTATCTTGGTATCATCAGACCAGAGAATCATATTTCTCACCAACTTTGAGTCCTTCAGATGTTTTTTTTTTTTTTTAAGCAAACTCCATGCGGGCTTTCATGTGTCTTTTACTGCCATAAAGCCCCGACTTGTAGAGGGCTGCGGTGATGGTTGACTTTCTAGAACTTTCTCCCATCTCCCGACTGCTTCTCTGGAGCTCAGCCACAGTGATCTTTGGGTTCTTCTTTACCTCTCTCACCAAGGCCCTTCTACCCCAATTACTCAGTTTGGACGCACGGCCAGCTCTAGGAAAGGTGCTGGTCGTCCCAAATGGCTTCCATTTAAGGATTATGGAGGCCACTGTGCTCTTAGGAACCCTAAGTGCAGCATATATATTTTTTTGTAGCTTTGGACAGATTTGTGCCTTTCCACAATTCTGTCTCTGCGCTCTTCAGGCAGTTCCTTTGACCTCATGAGTCTCATTTGCCCTGACATGCACTGTGAGCTGTAAGGTCTGATATAGACAGGTGTGTGGCTTTCCTAATCAAGTCCAATCAGTATAATCAAACACAGCTGGACTCCAATGAAGGTGTAGAACCATCTCAAGGTTGATCAGAGGAAATGGACAGCGCCCAAGTTAAATATAAGAGTGTCACACCAAAGGGTCTGAATAGTGATGGCTGTGTGATATTTCAGTTTTTCGTTTTTAATAAATCAGCAAAGATTTCAACACTTATATTTCAATACGGGGTCCTGTGTGTACATTAATGAGGAAACAAATGAACTTAAATGATTTTAACAAATGGCTGCAATATAACAAAGAGTGAAAAATGTAAGGGGGTCTGAAAACTTTCCATACCCACTGTATAAACAAACAACCAATGACACTCACATTCACACCTATGGGCAATTTAGAGTTTTCAATTAACCTACCACGCATGTTTTTGGGATATGGGAGGAAACCAGAGTGCCCGGAGAAAGCCCACGCAGGCACGGGGAGAACATGCAAACTCTGTACAGGAGAGGCTGGATTTGTACCTGAGTCCTCAGAACTGGGAGGTGGATGTGCTCACCAGTCATCCACCATGCCCCTCTGACTCCAAAAATGAAGCAAAAAGATTAATAAACTGTTTCTGTGTAAACAAAAGAAACTGAAAAAAGTACAAGATGCTAACACATAGCTTATTCCAACCTTTTCCTTTGACGTTTTTCCTTAAAGGGGAACTAAAAGCCAAAATGCATTTTTGCAAGAATAGTTTGTATGTTCCTCCAGTAGACTGACAGTATTCTGATTAATATTGCATTTGTGGAACAATAATTAAGACAGATTAATTCATCAATTTTCATCCACCTCAGGTAGCCCCTTTCTGCTGTCGACCGAAATTAATTTCACAACTACCCTCGCGTGTAACAGCTATATGCGTAACATCATGTGACCAGGAAAACAGCTAAACGGACTCCCCGTTTATGTTGCGATAACAAGCATAAATAAGGGTTGATGACATGCTCGATTGAACCCAAACGGGCTAAAATTTTGTCATCCAATATTTTGCGTTAACTTGTGACGTTAACTTCAGTCGACAGCAGAGGGTTACATTGCCCAACATGGCGGCTACCTGAGATGGGTGAAACCTGACGAATTAATGTTTCAATTCTTATTGCACAAACGCAATATGAATAAGAATACTGCGTTTAGACCAGTGGAGGTGGATACGACGTATTCTTACAAAATGAATTTTGGCTTTAGTTCTCCTTTTTTTAAAAAGGTGTAAGTCGGTATGAACTGAATTTCCACATTGGGCAGTACATATCTTCGTAATGTCTCCAGAGGTAGCACGGGCCTGCTTGTGTGTGCACATGTTCTATGACAGTTTCTGGTTGGCAAAAAAGGCCTTGGTCTCCCCACAGGTGGGATTGGTGCACAGCGGGCAGCGCAAGGTCAGCTGGCGAGAACATGGCTCATTGGACTTCAGGTGGGATTGGACCAGTTCTGCCAGAGCCTGGACAAGACCAAAGAAATTTTGTTATTTGGCTACTTCTGCCATGCTACGATAGTACACTAAATAAATACGAGAGGCAATTAGTCAAGCTCAAATGGCAACATTGTGAAAAGTATACAATGAACCCCTGCTATATCGCAGTTCATCTTTCGCACCGTCATAGGCTACGTGGAAATCCTGGAATATGTTCTTTTCCTCAGACTTGTGAATTTCATTTAGATCCACGAAAAAGATAAAGCACACTTAAAATTTTCAAAGACCTTAAATAGCCGTGTAGCCGGCCGGTCGGGACGTACGAACTGCTCTGGCTACACAGCTTGACCGGCGGTCCCCCCACCCAACCTTCTTTGCGTCAAAGACAGATTTTTACGGAACGGCATGCAACAAATAAAATGATGACAAATACAAGTCAGCATTATTCTATAATGATGAATGCGGTTGTAATTAGTGGGTGGCCTACGCTTGTTCTCTTCAACGAGCCGGTCATATCTATAAAAATAAATAAATAAATAAATAATAACTCCAAACGCTTTTGTTTTAATGCCGGCTGGGAAAATGCTTGAAATGTAATCGCTCCTCACAGTTGTATGTGAATACCGTAAACAAACAGTGAAAAAAAAAAGTCAGCTCGTGCCGATATTCTCCTCCGTAAATATCACACCTAAAACGCTGCAATAGCCAACTCAAACCGGCTCTTTTATCAAGTCAGTTAATAGTTTTTTGTTCAATCTCTCTGTACAGCCACGCACAGAGCTTGGTGACCCCTGCTCAATATTATTTACATCATAAGCACCAGTTATGGGGTGATTGGTCTAGCTGAAGAGCTGAGCCTTGATGTCAACATAGGTGAATGCCAATGTTGGCATAGAACTGCATGAGACTGCGGTGAAAGAAAGAAAGTAAAAAGAAAGAAAAACTGTGACAGTGACAATTTGCTAGCATTCTGGAAGTCTCCTTTGCAATATTATTGGTGGTGTATATTGTAACTGCACCCAAACTTCAAGTGCGATATTTTGTTCCACCTTCCTGGGGCGCTTGACTTACTACAACTCGTGACTTGTGTAAGAGGAAATGTGCTTAAGTCAACAGGAGAATGTATGGCAGGGCCAGATTTGACAGGGAAAGGCCACATTTTAGGTTTGATCCACCCAGTGTGTGGATCTGGTATGAAGGTGCGTAAATGACACACGTAAGAGGATGGGAGAATCTGTGCAGCCAGATAATTAAGTGCACAACGGTGGGGGTATTTTCCCACTTAAGCACATAGGAGACGACAGCCGTATATGAACTAGAAATAACCACTATAAGCCTGAACAGTCTGTATAATGGTTATTAAACGTTCCTGCTGGTTGCAAATATAGCGACTGTCTTACAGTATATTGTAGTGAATTGTCATTGTGTACCCAAATTACTGAAAGGAGGAGAAGCTATTCAAAAGTTAACACAGTAGAGAAGACATACTGTCTGTTGCAGACATGATCATCTCTGCTATGGATTTAAACACGCACACACAGGCCTGGCAAGGGGTCTCTGAGCAAAGGCGGGCTTGACCAGCCAGACAGCTGGGCAGTTCAGTTCTCCTGTAGTCAGCTCTTAAGATTCCCATTGATCTGCCCCTCGCTTTAATAAACCCCTCCCTCACACACATACACACGAAACACAACACTCAAAGAACTGTTAAGAGTTGGAGCAGTTAGCCGTTGTAGGGCAGAGAGTAAAGGGAGGCGGTGGAGTCGGGAGGAGTGAGCGATAGAAGGAGGAAAGGCAGAAATGAGAAAGAAGAGAAAAGGAAAGGCAGAAGATAGGAACGCGAGTAGAGGGGAGGGAGGGAATCCATTTATTGACAGCATCCTGCTTGGAGTTGACTTATTCCACGCAACCGTCGTCTCCTATGTGTCTGTCCTGCATCGCTCCCACCTCCCTTCCTTCATTAAATCACACAACTCCAGGCTCTCCACTCTACGTACTACAGTATGTATGTACACAGTTGCTGCCAGTCATACATGAATGTGACATGGCCATTAGCAATTTGAGATAATGGAAAGAAGAAGTGGTACAAGTGGTATCTTGTGCGCATCTCATAATGCTCAACTGCAAGAGTAGAAAGCCTTTAAGCAATTGTATTCATCTATGTTAAGTTCCCATAGACGAGCAGTCTACTAGAGTACACTAACACTCAACTGCCGGGTACTTGGGGCCCTGTTGGAAAAAAATTTAATTAAATTAAATTAAAATAAAACACTTCAATGCCACAAAATTGAAAATACTATTTTGCATACCCCCAGTCAGTCATGGACCCTTAATCCTTTTGATGAATTGTTATCACCCCCTAACTGTACTCCACTCACTTATTACCAACAAGCTGCTTCATCCATTAAAATTGCCAAGAATCTTTCCCATATTTGTTACTTACATTTTAGTTATACACTTGAATGATTCATGGTAGTTGTGGTAAGCAGTAGAGGTGTGTTTGTTTTGTGCACCACACGTTTGGTGGGTGGGTTGTGTTCAAGCATCACGCCCACTGTGTGGTTTGTTGGAGTCAATTTGTCCCAATTTTAGTGTCCGAAACAAGTCGGGGCCGCCAATCTTAAATAATGAACCATATGTTCATTATTTACGACCGATTTTCTAGCACGGCTGGAGCTCTCCTCCGTGAAAAAGCTCCTTAAACATTGTTGTGTTTTAGAAGAATCCAGGAGTAACAGTTCCTTTAAGGGATGCTTCAAGTTCTGTGACATGTTTGCTGTTTTCCATAACAAAGTACTGTACATATAGTTCAGATCTGTTGCACCCCAGCAAGTAGACAGCAGCCATGTCTTTATAACTGCTATCTTTAAAAGACAATAAAATATACCTGCATATTTTTGCCTCTTTTGACATTATTACATTAACGAACACCAAACTTAACTTTTCACCATTTATTGTCGCATAAAAGTGTATGTCATTTGTCATTCCATTTCACCATTTTGTGCTTCTATATGTTGGTGCAGCACATAAAATATTACTCGTGTGTGGGCGTTTATACCTTCATAAACAGAGGATTCCCATTCAATGACTCTGCTCTCCTGAGGTTCTCCACACCACACTGACAAGGGAGGAAATCAAATTAAGACAAAATCAAATCAAAGATCCCAAATTTACCAATGTCCCCGCAGTTTAGCATATATTATGCTTTAAAAAATGAGCCATGGACAGTTCATCGACAAAAGCATCAGAGACCTTTAAGTGCGTGCGCTTAACATAAGTGTTTTAATTTCTGCGGTAAATTTTTTTTTAAGAAACAAGCGTTTTGTTCTGAGCTCCAATTATTGGCTGTTGAGATCCATGAAATGGAGCAGTCTATGTACGATGTCGTTGAGTGCCCTTATCAATAAAATGTATTATTCTTTGCTAGTAGAAATGTCCATCACTGTGGGGACCATTGTTACTTAGGAACTAGGACACTGACATTTGGAATTGGACATTTACATACAGGTATATCATATTAGTTTAAAGCCTATAGTTTGTGAATAAAGTAATAGGGCAGCAAATGTGCAAATTGTCTGTGTGCACGTGCGCTTGTTTTTTCGTGGCACCAGTCACATTGATCTGTGGTCACCTTGCTGGTGCCTTCCGAAAGACATGACACTCGGCTGCAGGACATAGACAGAGCCTAACACACATCCTGAACATTCTCTGTGGAGCAGAGTTCCAATAATGTTATTTGATCCTGTAGACTTCCAAGGGGTCCTGGCTGGTCCACCAAAAAATATAGACCGATAAATTAGGTGCTCTGGGGTTGCCACGGCAATGAGACACTATTCTCCTCTGTGGAAGACATTGTAAGATTTAAATGTTAATGTTGTTTACAGTGTACATAATGGTGCATTATTCAATTCAGTCCAAAACTTGGTTATAATGTAGTTTATCAATGGCTCATGTATATGTTGATGTTATGACAATAGATTATAGAGTTTTTACTTTTTTTTCTTAAACTTTGGACCCTAGGGAGGAGCCACATTTCCAACTTGGCTATTGAGTTGAAAACCCCCAGTTGGTCAGTTTAATAAGAGTGAACTGTTCCTAAATAAATATTATAGTGTCAAAGTTTATTTAACAAAGAAAAAAAGATCCAAATGAATAGTTTAATTATTGGTATTATTCTGGCAGTCTGCAGACAGTGTAATCCTCTATACGATTTTTCCAAAGTAGAGGAAACGTGGGCAACGTCTCACCTCTTCACCCAGCACTTGACCATACTCGATGTCCAGCTCATGTAGAGTCTCGATGTGATCGGAGGTGAAGGCGATTGGCACTAGCAGGATGTTCTTTTTCCCCCTTTCACAAAGACCTTTAATGACCTCATCCGTCTGGGGGCCGAGCCATGCCATGGGCCCCACCTGAGGGATGAAACACAGGACATGATGCACTTGAGTTCCGCTTGACACAAACAACACAACACACTCATGTTCTCTTCCATTATCTGTTTTTAATAAATGTCGCAGCAACATTGTCATACATATTGACAGTTCTCAACCACCCAGAGAACATTTGCTTCATCTTGTGCTCTAACACACGCTCTCATATGAGAAACAAAATTGTCTCCACCTGAGTGTTCAGCGTATTGCTTTTGAAGACTTCATGATTAGATAGACATGTGGCTCCATCTTCTGGTGACAAAATAAAAATCGCCAACTTCTAAAGTTACAATAGTTGGACTGAAAAGACTTCATAAGTTGAACATGCCACCTTGACAATAATTTTTTTTTTAATTTAAATAAAATTTAAAAAAATATTGGCCAGTTAAACAGATAACAGTGAATGTACGGTAGTACTGAATGCGGGGTTTTCATAAAAGTTGATACATGCTACAGATACTTCATTTCAGCTGAAGCTTCTCTGTGCACCGTATGATGTGTGAAAATAAATATAAGGAAGGCCCTTGTTGCAAATATAAATTCCTTGGGCCAACACTAGCTCAGTCTGGAAGGACTTGGCTCAGTTGAATGGCCACTATAAAGCAAGGAAATTAGGCCTGTCATCTTCTCCGGCACCTTCATGTTTAGCTGTTTACGCTGACACCTCCTATTGCAAGTGCTCCTCACTTTGTACGCCAAGTACCACCTCAAAAAAAAAAAAAAAAAAAAAATAATAATAATAATATATATATATATATATATATATATATAGATACTTTTTTTTTTTTAAATGCTTCAGTACCACCATGATGGCAACGTTAAAATGCAGTATCATAGTAGACCTAAGTATTCATCAAAAATGAAAGAGACATTTGAATCCTAAAAAGAATATCTATTATTGTAAGCCACTGGAACATTCTGCATAATTTGAACATTAACACTGCGCTTAAACATAGGAACATAAATTGTGTACTTAAACAATGATTCAATTAAATATATATTTTACCTAAATGTTTAAAAAATGTTCTTTAAGATAAAACACAAACATATTGTCATTAAAAGTTGAATTTAACTGAACTGTATTTAAAAAAATGTACTTTACTACTTAAAAAGTAAAAAAATGGAGATGAAAAGTAAAACCTGCGCTATACTTGATTTAAACATTGTAACGTTGTTACATCATGTAAGGTTTAAACATTAACACTGCACTTAAATATTGGGGCAGGGAAATGGACTTAAATAATGATTTAAGTAAAATGTATTGCACATACAGTGGGTACGGAAAATATTCAGACCCACATAAATGTTCACTCTTTTTTTTTTTATATTGCAGCCATTTGCTAAAATCATTTAAGTTCCTTTTTTCCCACATTGTCCACATAGCACTCCATACTGACAGAAAAAAAATTATTACAAAAGAAAAACTGAAATATCACACAGCCATAGGTATTCAGACCCTTTGCTCAGTATTTAGTAGACGCACCCTTTTGAGCTAATACAGCCATGACTCTTTTTGGGAATGATGCAACACATTTTTCACACCTTGTATTTGGTGATCCTCTGCCATTCCTCCTTGCAGATCCTCTCCAGTTCTGT
Source organism: Phycodurus eques (assembly GCF_024500275.1). Taxonomy (NCBI): domain Eukaryota; kingdom Metazoa; phylum Chordata; class Actinopteri; order Syngnathiformes; family Syngnathidae; genus Phycodurus; species Phycodurus eques. The sequence continues at coordinate 6,473,409 of NC_084539.1, forward strand.
CAGGTTGGATGGTGAACGTTGGTGGGCATCCATTTTCAGGTCTTTCCAGAGATGCTCAATTGGGTTTAAGTCAGGGCTCTGGCTTGGCCATTCAAAAACAGTCACGGAGTAGTTCTGAAGCCACTCCTTCGTTATTTTAGCTGTGTGCTTAGGGTCATGGTCTTGTTGGAAGGTGAACCTTCGGCCCAGTCTGAGGTTCTGAGCACTCTGGAGAAGGTTTTCGTCCAGGATATCCCTGTACTTGGCCGCATTCATCTTTCCTTCGTTTGCAACCAGTCATCCCTGCAGCTGAATACCCCCACCCTGCAGCTGAACCGCCCCACCCCCCCAACAGCATGATGCTGCCACCATCATGTTGGGATTGTATGGGACAGGTGATGAGCAGTGCCAGGTTTTCTTCACACATACCGCTTAGAATTAAGGCCAACAATTTCTATCTTGGTCTCACCCGACCAGAGAATCTTATTACTCACCATCTTGGAGTCCGTCAGGTGTTTATTAGCAAACTCCATGCGGGCTTTCATGTGTGTTGCACTGAGAAGTGGCTTCCGTCGAGCTATTCTGCCATAAAGCCCTGACTATGGAAGGGTGCAGCGATGGTTGACTTTCTAGAACTTTCTTCCATCTCTGGAGCTCAGCCACAATAATCTTCTTCTTCTCCCCCAATTGCTTAGTTTGGCCAGGCGGCCAGCTCTAGGAAAGGTTCTGGTCGTCCCAAACGTCTTCCATTTCAGGATTATGGAGGCCACTGTGCTCTTGGGAACGTAAAGTGCAGCAGTTTTTTTGTAACCTCGGCCAGATCTGTGCCTTGCCACAATTCTGTTTCTGAGCTCTTCAGGCAGTTCCTTTGACCTCATGATTCTCATTTGCTCTGACATGCAACTGTGAGCTGTAAGGTCTTATATAGAAAGGTGTGTGACTTTCCTAATCAAGTCCTATCAGTATAATCAAACACAGCTGGACTCCAATGAAGGTGTAGGACCATCTCAAGGATGAGCAGAAGAAATGGACAGCACCCAAGTTAAATATAAGAGTGTCACAGCAAAGGGTCTGAATACTGATGGCTGTGTGATATTTAAGTTTTTCGCTTTTAATAAATCAGCAAAGATTTCAACACTTACATTTCAATATGGGGTCCTGTGTGTACATTAATGAGGAAAAAAATGAAATTAAATTATTTTAACAAATGGCTGCAATATAACAAAGAGTGAAAAATTGAAGGGGGTCTGAAAACTTTCCATACCCACTGTAAATTCAATAAGAACTGTACCTGCATAAACGCTTCATTAAATTAAGCAAAATTCCATACTCTTTCCAGACCCTAATTTCCGGACTTCTCAGTAAGAAATTCAAAGAATCTGATACATTTCAGTAAATAAATATTTTGTCGTCTAAATAGAACGTTTTATGAAAAAAACTCATTTTCTCTTGCAACACCTGAGGGCTTGACTATGAAGAGTCATTCCAATCCCAAAACTTTCTAAGGGAAGGTACTGGTAAACACTATTCAGCTATTATATCATCAAAGGGTTCAGAGAATCTGGAGAAATTACTGCATGTAAGCGGCAAGGCCGAAAACCAACACTGAATGCCCATAAACTTCGATCCCTCAGGCGGCACTGCATCAAAAACAGACATCAATGTGTAAAGGATATAACCACATGGGCTCAGGAACACTTCAGAAAACCAATGTCAGTAAAAACAGTTCGGCGCTACATCCGTAAGTGCAACTTGAAACTCTACTATGCAAAGTAAAAGCCATTTATCAACAACACCCAGAAACACCCCCAGCTTCTCTGGGCCCGAGCTCATCTAAGATGGGCTGATGAAAAGTGGAAAAGTGTTCTGTGGTCCGACGAGTCCACATTTCAAATTGTTTTTGGAAATTGTGGACGTTGTGTCCTCCGGGCCAAAGAGGAAAAGAACAATCCGGACTGTTATGGACGCAAAGTTCAAAAGCGAACATCTGTGATGGTATGGAACTGTGTTAGTGCCAATGGCATGGGTAACTTACACATCTGTGAAGGCACCATTAATGCTGAAAGGTACATACAGGTTTTGGAGAAACATATGCTGCCATCCAAGCAACGTCTTTTTCATGGACGCCCCTGCTTATTTTAGCAAGACAATGCCAAACCATATTCTGCATGTGTGACAACAGCGTGGGTTCGTAGTAAAAGAGTGCGGGTACTAGACTGGGCTGCCTGCTGTCCAGACCTGTCTCCCATTGGGGCATTATGAAGCGTAAAATACGAGAGACCCCGGACTGTTGAACAGCTGAAGCTGTACATCCAGCAAGAATGGGAAAGAATTCCACCTACAGAGCTCCAACAATTAGTCTCCCAAACATTGATTGAATGTTATTAAAGGTGATGTAACAGTGAATTTCAAAATGATGTTCAAATAAAGTGCTTAACTTCAGAATAATTCTTTGAAAAAATACTTTGTTTTGATCATATGGGTAGAAGCAAAATCATGCATTGTAAAAATGCATTATACAAGTAGAAGGGTTTTCCAGAATTTTGAGGTCAACTTTGGGGGTGTGCATTATACACAAAAAATTATGCTAATTGAAAACTCTAAATTGCCCATACGTGTGCATGTGAGTGCAAATGGTTGTGCCCTGGCATCAAGTGTACCCCACCTCTCACCCGGAGTCATCTGGGATAAGCTCCAGCTCACCCGCGACCCTAGTGAGGATAAGCAGTATGGAAAATGGATGGATGGAAATTCCACACTTGCGTCGGAACCCTGTGAGATGAACGTCAACCTTATACCATGCACTGAGTTCCACTAGAGAGAGCCAACGTACCACTTGTGATACCACACTTGGAGAATCACTGTCCTAATGCATGTCCATAGGATCTATGCTACGCTGTTTCATACATTCAAGTTAACCAGATTACCAGCAGATAGGTCCAATGCATCAGCAGTTTAAATTCTGAAGAGAGTGTGAGTTTACCCTGGACTGCCACACCAGTCTGTAAGGGTTACAGTGTCCGAGTCGCTCCATAACTCTCTGAACTGTGGCGCCCACTTCCTGGGGATATGGGTCACCTCTGTTAACAACCTGCACACATTACACAACAATAGGACTGTAGGGCAGGAGGAGTGGCACAGTTGAATAGTAAACATATTGTTTAGTTGTACATAAATGTGGGTGTTTCAACTAGTAAATATATCTTTTCATTATTTGTAACTGTACGACTAATGCTTTCGGAATGTGTCAGCTATAGCAGTGGATTTGATATTAAAATAGTTTCAGTGGTGAAGTAAAACAGTACGGCAGGGCATGCGATATCATGTTGCACTTACAGCCATAGGAAGTGAATGGGCTGAGAATAGAATCACTACATCATCTCTCTTCTCTTCTGGAAACTTCAGCAGCTCATTACCGACGTGTTCTGCAAAACACTGCACGCACGCGCGTGCACACACACACATTATTTTTATAAAATAAAAAGCGGCATTCTTCTCTGCCATAATAACACAAAGACATCTAACTACGTATATGAGGCTTACAAGTATTTTTGACTCATTAGTTGCTATGACAACTTTGTGCCTAGATGTTCTTTCTGCCCCATTAGTGTGTGTGCGTGTGTGTGTCTAACCTCCACCAGCAGAGGGTGTGTGGGCCAACGGTCAATGACACTCCAGCACATTTTCGGCCTGTCGCCTCTGTTTCTATAGTAACGGTAGATGGCGTTTAAACTGCTACCTGTTTAGACAACAACAAAGAATCATATTAAAAACAAAAATATATTCTCTATTGTTAATATTTTACTGGTTACAAATGTTATCATCCTATAAACCAAACTATTGTTGAAGTCATTGGTTGGCATTACAACAATTGGGTGTTTGCTGCTCTCTGGTGGTAATAAAACAATACAGTTAAGCATGCCCTCCTGAGAAAGCCATATGGAGAATCTCTAAAAACAAATGTTTACAAATTAAAATTGATATTTTGGGAGGTTGCGCTTATAATCAATAAGTGCTGTCACTTGATGATTCCTCAGGCAGTTGGCAAAATCACCATAAGGTGCCTTTGGGACTTCCCCATTTCACCCGAAACAATATGAGATTTTCCATTAAACTTCATATTCATTGTATTAAGTACATTTTATGCTGCTAGAAATGGATATTGGTCAAGCTCCCACATTTATTTATTTTTTTTACAAACACAAGCAAACAGCAAAATATGCGAGTTTGCTGACAGGGTAAATGGACAATGACAGGGTGGACCGTTTTGACCTTGACAACATCCAACTGCACATGGTATGCTGAAAATTATGAAACTTACGTGTAAATATTGACTCTGCAACAAGCCACTGTTTCAATTGAAGAGATACAAAATGCTGAAAGTAATGTCAATGACAACGTCAGCGGGTTTCTTAAAGAGGAAGTCACCCCACAATGACAGGGTGGAAACACATTTTAAGAGACTTGTCATTGTACTGGTACTGTATGTGTACAAATGTTTGGGCACTTGTAATGAGACCTCATAGCGTCATGACTCACCTATATTGTCACGATTACAGAGTGATTTTGATGTGGACACAAAAGGCAATTGAACTTCATAGTGATAGTGACCCAAATCAGAAAAGAAAAAAAAAAACTTAATTAGGTAAAAGAAACAAAGAGGCAAAGACAGTTTTTTTTTACACCAGTAAATCATGCAACACCTCATTTTCATGGTGCATTTTGGTAAAATCTCTCAGTTGTATGTCATTCTACTAAATACTATTTATTACGATTAACGTATATATCTACAATATATGATGTGTGTCTGTGACCTGTGGTGGAGCAGCTGTACTGAGGATATTGTGTGAAGGCCACAGCTCGGTCCACTTCGTCTTTCTCCATCTCCTCGATGGCCTCCTCAGTCAGTGGGTGGACATACCGGAAACCGATGTAGAACTTATGAGGGGCTGATGGGAAAGAAAACGAGAGATTGCAAAGTGCTATGTAAAGTCACACTATAATTGTTTTAGGGGGATGGAGGACAGGAGAATGCAGAGGACAAGTTGTCAACGATGTCAGTTTTGGATTTGGTTGTCGGTCGTCAGTTTCTTTCTAACTGCTGCTCGCAGTTTGTGTTGTTATCAGTGAGGTGTGACGCAGGCGTGTGAGCAGCCACTCCTTCAGTGTGTGGCTATCTTCCTTTTGCACCCACAAACCGCAGCTGATGCAACCAATAATTCAATATTCAAGTGGACATAATTTCCCAGTACTCCAACCAACTACGGATAACATTGATTAACTATTATTATTGGAACATTTGGTCAGCATGTCTGAATCACAGTCAAAGGTTCTGGGTTGGAGACTTTATAATGGAACTTTCTTTGTGGAGTTTGTATATTCCGCTAGAGCTTGTGTGTGTGTGTGTTTTTTTTTTTTTTAAATCACTAATACTGATTACAATCCCTGAAAGGGAAATTCAACTTGAACTCTACTGTATATTTTGCATGCAGGAAAAATTTCTGTGTAAAGGGGCGCACAATCAGTGGCACGCAAACAGGGTCAGTGCGTTGCTCAAGGGCACCTCCACAGTGGTCAGGAAGCAGACTAGAAACTCTCCAATAACTCGTTGCCAGTGTCTTTTGTCCCTCAGCAGGACTCGTGTGACTCGTGGGTTCTAAAACCCAAGTCCCACATTCCCAAAACATGCAAGACTTTAAAGTGCCCATATGAGGTGAATGTGAGTGTGAATGGTTGTCTATATGTGCCACAGTCAGTTGAAATAGTATCCAGCTCACTTGTCACCAGAACAGGATAAGCGGCACACAAAATGAATAGATGGCTATTTCATTGAGGTCAAATTGATTTACATGTATTTAGAATTTTTGGGGCATTGAAAATTTATCTGGCACGGTGGTTCAATCCCCGGCCCCGCCTGTGGGGAGAACATCTTTCCCCGTGCCTGCCTGGGTTTTCTCCGGTTTCCTCCCACATCCCCAAAACATGCATGCTAGGTTAATTGAAAACTCTAAATTGGCCGTACATGTGAATGTAAGTGTAAATGGTTGTTGTTTGTTTGTATGTATGTATGTGCCCTGCGATTGCCTGGCAACCAGTTCAGGGTGTACCCCGCCTCCTGCCCGATGATAGCTGGGATAGGCTCCAGCTTGCCCGCGACCCTCGCGAGGAGAAGCGGATCAGAAAATGGATGGATGGATGAAAATGTATCGATAAATGATTGTTCCATTTTTATACTACTTCTCCTGTTAAGGGTCACAGGGAACCTGGGGTCTATCCAAGATACTGTCAGACAACTATTGAGGCTCATATTCACGCTTTACAGTTTAAAGTCTTCAGTTAACCTAAAATACATGCTTTTGGATTGTGGGATGAACAGATCCACACAAGCAAAGAAAGAAATGCTAAAGCCACACAGACCTGCCACAGCTGCAATTCCAAACAAGAACCTTGTTGTGAGGCAGCACAATGGGTCCACTGTGATACCCCAATCAATAACTGATCACAGGACCGTTGTTGCCCATACCTTCTTCCAACTACATGACATTGCCAAATTTAGAAGGACCTGAGGTGCCAGATGCAAGTGGGACTATTTTGTGACCACTTTGGTCTTTGACAGTCTTTAGATGAGTACAGTGTGCTGCTGTGTGGATGCTCGCTCTCACCTGTCTCGGGGCTCATCTCATCCAACAGCTTCACCATGCCCTCTCCCTGCATGGCCGTCCAACGTTTGATGGGCGAGCCTCCTCCAATCTTACTGTACTGCTCCTGGATCTTTGCCGTGCGGCGCTTGGCAATGAATGGGCCGAGCTTACTGTGGAGCACGGGAGAACGATTACGCGAATGTACTGTACATTACAAACAGTGAAGACATTCTTCAATGTTTTGACTTGACACAATTGGTCCAAACCAGATATTATAAACATTAAAATCACCCTGAGAGTCACATGAACATGAGGCTGCTTTCTTAGTATTCAAGGTTGCACGCAACTGCCCTGAAATCAACAATGTGCAGCTGCACCGGTTCCTTAACCTGAGCAACACGAAACACGGTTCTCCTGCTCAACCTTGAGTTAGAATGAGACACACAGAATCCAGTGCAACCTTCACCTTGTAGATCACTCTGGGAAAATATGAACCAACAACTTCTTGTAATGTATTGCCCTTAAAATGGCTACACAAACGTGTATTACAGTAATCCGTACTTCTGTACTGGAAGTTTCATCAGGTCTGTGTCCATGAAGAGCCTCAGCAGGAAGTCGTGTACATCTTCTAGTTTTTCAGGTCCTCCCATGTTCAGCATCAGGATGCCCGTCTTGGGTTTCCTGCACAACAGGTTCAAAAGCAGTAATTAATGTCAACGCCATTACCTCTCCTCCCTGCAAAGAAATGAGTGAAACCGATTAATAATAAATATTTGGTATACACTCACAACATTAGCTACAACTGCACATTCTAAAAATCTATACCTACTGGAGTTGTACGAGACCACAGGCCAGGGAACCGTACTGGGCAATGGTTTAGAATACTGTATATTATGTATACATGCATATAATAAACATCTTTCAACCAAATAAGCCGGATCTAGTAAAGTCATCATTTTCCCCCCTCATTGGTTGTATTGATTCAACCATTGATTTGCTTTCTTCTTAAATACAGTATACACACAATTACCACATTACAGCTGCACAATCTAATGACAGCCCAGACATGGGCTGTGTCAAAAATTGTGACAGCAAAGTGGTTTTGACTGACATCTCAAAGAGGTGTAATTTAACAATATGTTCATTATAGTGGTTGTTGTTTGCAGTGGAGTAGAACTCACTGCACTACGTAATACTGAGAGTTGTTTCTAATATTTTGGCTCTCTTGAGCTGCTAAATGAGGTCTTCCTACCCTGACCTAAGAAGATCCTCTGTTAGGATACAATAGAGCTTTCTTACTTGCTTGGTACATCAGTCTCCAACAGACACGTGAGATGGCACAGCTCACAAGGTAATTTTAGCACCAAAATGGCATAATTGGGTCCATAATGACCAGATCAAGCTTTTAAATTCAACTTGGTTTAAAAATAAAATAAGGGTGGTTTTTCATCATCTTTGCTGACGCAAAAACCACTGAAATCTAAATTCAAGCATTGATGTGTGTGTTCATGCATGCGTGCGTTTTTCACCTATTGTCCTGTGTTTCTGGGGTCGCAGTATCGGCCAAAGCTGCAGCAGTAGCACGTCCCCTCACGCTTAGACTGACACTGCTCCTGACAACTGCAGCAGATTAAAATAAAATCAATCTGACATATTGCTTAGTTCATGAGCCATATGAACAAACCAGATATACCTGTTGACTTACATAGAGCACTTTACAAATTGTCACCACCTGCTTCCAACTATCCATGGAAAAAAACAAACCGGTCTTTTTTTCCTACCGACAAGCGACAGTAAAATATTTTTTTCTTATATACAGTAATCCTTCATTTATTGCGGGGGTTAGTTTACGGACCATCCCCACAATTGGTGAACTCCACGTAGTTGCAAACACATATTTTTGGGATTACCTATACATATTTTAAAGATGTATGAACCTCTCCACACTCATATTAATCTTCCCCGCACCCATATTAACCTCTACCATACGCTTATAAACTTTATTTCCTCTTAAACACCTTTTAAACTCTTAAACATACAGTAATGTACAGTAGTACTGTACACTATGCACATTTTATTCCATGCAGTATTTATTTATCCATCTGTCTGTTCCGCGTATTCCGACTAGGGTCGCGGGCGTGCGAAAGCCTATCCCAGCTAGCTTCGGGTACACCCTGAACTGGTCGCCAGCCAATCACAGGGCACATACAAACAAACAACCGTTCGCACTCACATTAATTTATTTATTAGTTTAGATTTTTTTTTTTTGGGCTAGGAAGGGTTTATTTTACCACCCAAAAAAATATGAATGTGAGAAAAAAAAAAAATCCGTAATGCACTGATTCCACAATAGGTGACTCACGATATAGCGAGGAGACGGTGCATACTGAAATTAAATCCCAATTGGCTGTTTGAACCATTTCTCTATGTACCCATCCATCCATCCATTTTCGTACTGTTTATCCTCATAAGGGTTGTGGATGTGATAGAGCCTATGACTGACTGACAAGAGGTGCGACAGTGTACACCCTGGACTGGTCGCCTGCAATCAATTGCGGGGTACACATACACACCTATGGACAATTTAGAGTCCTCAATTAGCCTAATACATGTTTAGTACCCAGAGAAAAGTTTTAGTTTTAGCACCACATCAAACACACCGAGTTACAGTCAATGTACAGTTACAAGTAGAAGACTACACGTAGAAAGACCTTAATTCAGATGAAAAAAAATAACAATAATTAAAAAAGTATCGGATAGGAGCTGTTCTGTTCCCAATTCTTCCAAGACCCATTCATTACTCATGCTACAATACCCCGAAGCGCCGCCAGGGTGCCAACTGAGGTTACGCAAGTTTACAATGCTTAAATTGTGTAACTCAGATCAAATGCGCCACAGAGTAAATTGTAATGTTTCTGGTTAAGACCGATATTACTAATATGAACACGTTGCAATCAATAAATATATTTAAATACGCAAAGGTAACACTGAACCTTAAAACCTACTCATGTTGAACTGTTGTAAAGACCCGCCGAATTTCGGGTTAGCCAGTACCGGAAATATGAATTTTGTTTACAAAGTAAAACAACTACTAATTAAAAGGTGATGCTTTATGACCTGTACTGGCGATGGAACATCGTAAATGCAGAGCAAATTGCAACCACAAAACTTGTTTTAATTAATTAGAGTTGTTAGAAAAGACGGCTCTTAAGAAAGGCAAATGAATGTTACGAACATGTGTTTTTATTTTGAACAATCCTGACCGGATCGCGCGTGTCCTCAACTATTTCCATTGTCGTTTATTTACGAAACTGACGCCAATGTCAACTGTGTATTCGTGTGTAATTTACTTCATGAAAGACTACATAGTGTGTTCCCCTTATAACTGTAACTAGGCTACGCCAAAGACGCAAAGTATAATTTACTACGTTGAAATATGTGTGAATAATTCCCAACTCGCATGTCTAAACATAGCTTCGTCCGAGCTAATTCGATATTACTGTGCAATACTCACATTGAATCAAGCGACCGGCGTTGCCCAGGATTGCCATCATGATACTTTCCAATTTTTGTCTAGCCCCCAAAACACGCTTATTAACAAGTCGTACACTTCTGGTCTCTTCAACTGTGCTCGCACGTGTCTTTCTGTATTTCGTTGTCCGATATGTCAGCGAGATTCCTTCAGCCACCGCCACCAGCTGGCTGGGTCCCAACTATGTCAAGTTAGGCAGCATGCTTATTACTTCCGGATGCTATTCAAACGTCAAAACGGCTCCAGAAATTGACCTATTCTACCGAATATCTAATGCATTCAGTAAGAGTTCAAAGTGAAAGGAAGCGAAATTAATGTTGTCTTCAATGACAGCCAACTCGCTTTAAAATAAAAAATAAGCCTTTGCACGCGTACAGCTTCACTCTTGCATTGTGTTTTAATGGTTTTAAAAGACATACAAATGTTTTTTTTGTTTTGTTTTGTTCATGGCTTGGCGGAAACTTTATTGTCTGGGGTCAATGTTGTCACTTCCGTTGAATCACTTCCTGATGCTTGACGACTTGATGCAAATATTTTGCGTTACGTCACGCTGCTATATAATAAGTGGACACGCCCAACAGTTAATCGTCAACGCAATTGTCTAGAATGATTATAGTATATATATATATATATATGTGTGTGTGTGTGTGTGTGTGTGTGTGCGTGTATTTAGCATTTTAAACTTGCGTAACCTATATATATTTACTTTAGACGGTCAAGTGGAGCAGAATCGAGATTTTACACGTTTGAAGATTGTACCGGTTTTTCTTGCTCCTCTTGAAGCACTTCCTTCTTCTTCCCTCCCTCTTGTTACGCTCGTGTAGGAGTGAAATGTCAGTTTAATGTGTCCAAACTATTGAGAACGGCTCATGGTGATGATAAACGCGTACAATGTTTGACACGGTTCTCCCCTTCATCGTCACTGTCTGCTGCCATCTACTGGTTTCTCTTGTCCATAACATGAATTTCAAACAGCCGCGTTTCAGCACTTCAAATCTAAGCCAAGATTTACAGAATGAAACATGTACACTGTTCCAAAAGGTTAGGGATTCTCTCCTGCGTTTAGCTTTCGAGATTTAAGGATGAACCCAAAATGCACCATAACCTTTACAGCTGAGCTTTATGTCCATTTCTATGCCATTCTATGACTTTTCCAGTCTTTTCTGTAAATCTGTCGCAACCTGCTGATGAGACTAAGTGGCCACTTCTCTCTGAGAACGTCCTGTTTGAAGTCTCGCAATGGCGAGGTTTCGTCTTACTCGTTCTTACTAGGAAATGTATTGATCCATTCATGATGAAACACCTGTTGTGAATTTTGCCATTCGGTCCCTAGTGAGAGAACTGCAAGTTGTGCAAAAAGTACTGAAACATTGAACTGTTGGACATGTCATGTGCATTCCAAAGAAGAGGTTAAATTAATTACTTGGCAATATACAGTACGGTATATTTCGGCTTAGCTCCTTCTTTACCACAACAGACCAATAAAAAGTCCGCATCACTGCAGACGCTGCACCGATCCGCCTGTCGATCTCCCGTTCCATTCTTCCCTCACTCGTGAACAAGACCCCAAGATACTTGAACCCCTCCACTTGGGGCAGGATCTCAGCCCCGACCTGGAGAGGGCACGCCACCCTTTTCCAACTGAGGACCATGGTCTCAGATTTGGAGGCGCTGATTCTGATCCCAGCCGCTTCACACTCGGCTGCGAAACGCCCCAGTGAGAGTTGGAGATCACGGCTTGATGAAGCTAAGAGAACCACATCATCTGCAAAAATAATTCTTTCTCCATGGCCTCGCCGAACTCCTCCCATGCCTGAGTTTTTGCTTCAGCGACCACCAAAGCTGCAATCCACTTAGCCAGCTGGTACCCATCAGCTGCCTCAGGAGTCCCATAGGCCCAAAAAACCCGATAGGACTCCTTTTTCAGCTTGACGGCATTCCTCACCGTTGGTGTCCACCAAAGGGTTCGGGGATTGCCGCCACGACAGGCACCGACCACGTTACGCCCACAGCTCCGGTCGGTCGCCTCAGCAATGGAGGCGCGGAGCATGGTCCACTCGGACTCGATGTCCCCCGCCTCCACCAGAACATGAGCAAAGTTCTGTTGGAGGTGGGAGTTGAAACTCCTTCTGACAGGGGATTCTGCCAGACTTCCAAGCAGACCCTCACAATACGTTTTGGGCCTTCCACGTTGGACCGGCATCTTCCCCCACCATCGGAGCCAACTCACCACCAAGTGGTGATCAGTTGACAGCTCCTCCCTTCTCTTCAGTGTCCAAGACATGCGGCCGCAAGTCTGATGTTCCGACCACAAAGTCGATCATCAAACTGCGACCTAGGGTGGCCTGGTGCCAAGTGCACGTGTGGACACCCGTATGCATGAACATGGTGCTCGTTATGGACAATCCGTGATGAGCACAGAAGTCCAATAACAGCACACCACTCGGGTTCTGATCGGGGGGCGTTCCTCACAATCACGCCTTGCAGGTCTCACTGTCATTGCCCACGTGAGCATTGAAGTCCCCCAGCAGAACGATGGAGTCCCCAGCGGGAGCGCTCTCCAGCACCCCCTCTAAGGACTACAAAAAGGGTGGGTTCTCTGAACTTCTGTTTGGTGCATAGGCACAAACAACAGTCAGAACCCGTCCCACCACCCGAAGGCGGAGAGAGGCTACCCTCTCATCCACCGGGGTGAACCCCAACGTACAGGCGCCGAGCCGGGGGGCAATAAGTATACCCACACCTCGCACACCAACTCGGGCTCCTTCCCTGCCAGAGAGGTCACAATCCACGTCCCTAGAACAGACTTTGATGGTTTGGACATGTTCAGAGGAGACATGACCCACTCAATTTCCTTTTGAAAATCAATTAATTTGATTGATATTTTAATTATTGTCAGTTGTTAATTAATGTCTTTGCCATTAGATAATAGTTTGATGATTTGCAACATTTTCTGGAGATGCTAATGTCATTTTTCGACAGATCGGATTTTTCTGCTTTTCCATGCAAACTAAAACAAATTCATCTTAGTGTCCAAAGAGTTCGTTTTTTTTTTTTTTTGCTTCTTTTATACTTTTCACTCAAGCCATCTTTAACATTATTGCCACCGGAGAGATCTTCATGATGTTGTTGCAATACACCCGAGGGCAGCCATTTTACATTCACACAATAGCAGACAGCAAAGTAAACGCTGTTACCTCTGAGATATGAATGAATTTGTGAAAGTGTGGGAACTATTGCACGTCTTTACAGTTATGACAATTGTATGAATGAGAGTAGATGGGGTAATTTATGCACTTGTAATTGTCAGTTTGAAGGGCAGCACATGTCAGTTGTGCAACTCACATCATTTTAAAGAAGCAGTTTATTTCTTTACTGTTGTAAAAAGAAGTGTATTTCAGTGGGCCACCACCATTTGCTTTGTCAATAAGGATTGGCTTTACTATTAATGCCTCAAATTTGAAATAGTCAACCTTTTGAAATAGGACGAAGAACCCTCGAGCCTTATCGTGGTGGAAGGGTCCGTGTCCCCCAATGGTCCATAGAGCTAAGTTGTCTGAGGCGTTATGACCCTGGCAGGGTCACCCATGCCAAAAAAAGGAGGGAGCATGTGGTGATCAGCACACTGACCCCCCTCTGCAGAGCATGGGCAGCGCTCTGTTCCTCTCTCCAGCACTGGTCACCTCCTTGCCTGCGCACCTGGTTTCCATCAGCACAGATCACAGCCTGCATTTAAGCCTGGCAGTCCCAGTGTTCCAGCGCCAGAGTATTCCCGCACCTTCGTGGTACACCGGCCGACTCTTCGCTTGAGTATTGCTTATTGAAGAAAGTCATTTAACTTCCAGTGCTCATATTTACCCATGTGTCTTCTCCTCCTCCAGTGTCTCCTGCAACACTCACAATAAACCCCTTTCCCATGATGTTTTTAGGCAAAAGATACATCAATAGGTAATAAGATCAGTCATGACATTAACATGTTTTATTTGAATTGTTTAAAGACAAATTTACAATAGAATGTTTTAAATAACCAAAGCTGCTTCAGTCATTTCTCTGTGCAAGCAGACAAAGAGAACCTGATTTTAAAAAAACATACCAAATCTTAAGATTAATCATTTGTTTGTTTTGTTTTATTGGTGTTGTGTTTTCCAATTTTCTCAGATAACAAAATTAAAAAACAACAAACATTTGATGACACGTACATAACCGCAATCAACTGATGCACAAATAGGAGCAAAGGCTTTAGTTCATTTCCTTGCAAGACCGTAGTCAGATGTTCTGCAGCACACTGCCAATGTGACTGTTGATTTGAAGTTTTACCCAACTGTAAAAACACATTGGCATCATCAATACCCATGTGCATGTGTATTTTCTTGCCTTGTCCTCTCCTCATGGAAGGCTACACCTCCTCCGACAATGTTCTTAAATCAAAACCAGACATTTGTTCAGTTAACAACCCACAGGCAAAAGAAAATCAGACATCTTTTCCTCCTAGGGAATTTGGACAGGAGAGTAAAATGGGAGTATCAATTGCACAAAAAAATAAAATAAAAACAGCAATGTTGCCACTTATTACTAACCCTATGATAGAGAATTTGCTAAGCTTCAGTCATAGCGTAGACAGAGCTAGAAAGACTACATTTAAGGCAGGAAACAATCAAGCGTATGCAGTACTTCACAATTACAGAAAAAGTGTTCGTTTTCGAGAACACAAGTGGACGTGAAAAAGCTGAAGTGACTGCACTAATGAGGGGACATAATCAGAATGGTGGCTGAGCACCATGCGGTGAAAAACTTGGTGTGATTTGGACCTGAGAAATGAAGCTGAAAACAGAAAAAAAAACATTGAACAAATGTAAATTTCCACTGTAAATGATTCAATATTGCAGTTTAAGTAAGTGATGGTTCCACAGGTGTTTTGTGTGTGTATGTTTTGTATTTAGGGCCGGCAGCGTTGGATGAATCTTGGGTAAAGGCACACGTCTCTGATGTGGTGCCTGTTCAGCAGCCAAGTGAGGAAACGCTCAAGACCGAGGCCATAACCACCATGAGGACACGTGCCGTATTTCCTCTGAACAACACAATAAAGAAATTATATTGAGCTCAAGTTGTAAAAATGCTAATTTAGGTAGAGGAGCAAAAAAGGGTACTTAGAAAGCGGTCAGTTACCTGATCAGTGTACCAGTAGTACGGGGTTGGGTCGATGCCCTCCCTCTTGTAGCCCGCCAACAGCTCCTCAGAATCCCAGATACGCATTGAACCTCCTACAATCTCACCCACGTTTGGCATTAAAACGTCAACCTGTAAGGGGGGGGGGAGATGTCGTTTTTCACAAGTCGAGAATGTTTTCATTTTCATCCAAATGTCTTCAAGGGGATTCAGTTATCCTGTAAGCTTTTTCCTGATTGTTCATAATATTAGATGTGGAAGGTTTTCAATTAAATGTTATACAATACAACGAAACCCTACTGTAAATAACCCATTTCCCTTTTACGTGCCACTCACCAGGGTGGCTGGTGTGGTGAAGCCTATTCCAGCTGACTCTGAGCGAGAGCCGGGGTACACCCTGAACTGGTCTCCAGCCAATCGCAGGGCACATATAGACAAACAACCATTCAAACCTACGGACAATTTAGAGTCATATATATATATATTTATTTATTTTGTTAAATGGGTTTTTACAGTATACAGGTAGGTCCAAAGAGTTGTGTGCCTTCAGTTTAGGGCAGCACTGAGCTCACTAGATGCAGACGGCAGTGTAATTAAGACAAAGAAGAGGCACAGAAGGTCCCCTACTAAACCCATATTACAGCACAAGGTGCACTATTTAGGTGTTAAACCAAATTGGGATTTTGTTTGGCCCTGGCCGAGTTCAGGACTTAGTTTTTAACTGAAGCCAGTGCAACAAACAATGGTGCCTACCGACTCAGTGAGCCGTCTGTCCTCAGCGCAGCGCTGCATGTAGAAGGACTTTATCTCGACTGGGAAACGACAAAGCAGAATGGTTTCATTGATGGCGTCTGTCATCAGCCTCTCGGGGGCTTCGGGGATGTCCTGACGGACACACAGACAAAAAAAGACAAATGAGAGGAAGGTTACCGGGATTACACTTTCAATATAAAAAGGAATGGATGGTCGAGCCCAGAAAATTATTATTTTCACAATGAAGTCAAATTTCAGTATGCACAGTACTGTTCCAACATTCAGTGAAGCCCTGTATATTTACAGTTGTGGAAAATCGCATATTTGCAGATTTCTTTTGCAAAAACATTTGCTGTTTTTGAGCTCTGACAAAAGTTTTCTGAGTACTGCTTTGGCATCATCATGTGGCGTCTTGTTGCCAAGAAAGAACACACACACACACACACACACACACACACACACACACACACACACACACGCACACACACACACACACACATTCTATGCCACTTTACAATTCCAACAAATGGAGTAGTACTAAACAATCACCATATACAGACACTTTCCCCAAAAAAATTTATATCATAAAAGTTAATTTATTTCCATAATTCAATTCAAAAAGTTAAACTTTCATAGATTATAGATTCAGGGCCCACAATTTAAACATCCATTTTATGTACTGCTTATCCTTATTAGGGTCGCGGACGTGCTGGAGCCTATCCCAACTATCTTCGGGTGAGAGGCGGGGTACACCCTGAACCGGTTGTCACCAAATCGCAGGGCACATATAAACAAAATCATTCACACTCACACACACACACACACACCTACGGGCAATTTAGAGTCTTCAATCAACCTACCACGTATGTTTTTGGGATGTGGGAGGAAAGTGGAGTGCCCGGAGAAAACCCACACAGGCACGGGGAGAACAGACAAACTCCACATAGGCGGGGCCGTGATTTGAACTCCAGTCCCCAGAACTGTGAGGCAGATGTGCTAACCAGTCGTCCACCGTGCCGCCACAATTTAAACAATTTCAAGTATTTATTTGTTTATTTTTACATAATTTAGGCTTCCAGCTCATAAAACCCACAAAATCAGGAATTCAAAAACTTAGAATACTGTGGGGGGGGAAAAAAAAAAAAAAAAAAATAATAATAAAAGTTTTGCAGGCCGTAAATGTTTTAAACTGAGGGTCACACATTAATCAGCTACTAAAATCAAATCACCTGCACAGGTTTACCCAGGTGTCATTAAATTGCTTTCGTTTGGTTCAATTGTCTCAGTTGGGCTCGATATGGGGAAGACTGCAGACTTGACAACTGGCCAGACGACCATCATTGATACCCTCCATAGGATGGGTAAGCCACAAAAGTTCATAGCGAAGGAGGCTGGTTGCTCACAGAGTGCAAAGCATATCAATGGAAAGTCAAAGGAATGACAAAATGTGGCAAGAGAAGATGCACCAGCAAAAGAGATGACTGTGGGCTTTAGTGGGTTATCAAACGATTCAAGAATCTAGCAGAGATCCAGAAAGAGTGGAATGAGGCGGGAGTCCAGCTTCAAAAACCACCACATTCCGACACATCTGGGAGATGGGCGACAACTGTCGGGTTCCTCGGGTCAAGCCACTTCTGAGCCTGAGCCAACGCAGGAAGCGTCTCAACTGGGCCAAGGAGAAGACGGGCTGGACTGTTGGCCAGTGGTCCAAGGTCCAGTCCTTCCGATGAAAGTGAAGCGTGCCTCTCATTTGGGAATCAAGATCCAAGGGTTTAGAGGAAGACGGGTGAAGAACAGAACCCAAGCTGCTTGAGGTCCAGTGTGAAATATCATGATTTGGGGTGCAATCTCCAGTGCAGGTGTTGGTAAACTCTGCTTTCTTAAATGCAAGGTCACCGCAACAGTCTACCAGAATGTTTTAGAGGACCTGATGATTCCTTCTGCTGTGGAGCTATATAGAGATGCAGACTTCATCTTCCAGCAGCAACTGGTCCTTGCCCGTACTGCCAGAAGCACCAAAACCTGGTTTGATGCCCATGCCATCACAGTGCTTGACTGGCCAGCCAACTTGCCGGATCTAAACCCCATTAAGAATCTGTGGGGTATTATCAAGAGGAAAATGAGGGGCACCAGACCCAAAAACAAAGACGAACCGACAGCAAGCATAAAGTAAATCAGGGTTTCCCTATCTCTCAGGCAATGCCACAGGCTGATTGCCTCAAAGCCACAGCGCATCAACCAAGTATTGAAGATTAAAATACCATAATTTTGATTGATATAATGTGACCCTAATTTCTCTTTTTTTCCCCCTGCAAAAACTGAGAAGTAAATGGGGATTTCTTCACAGCATTCAAATTTTTTGAATTCCTGATTTCGTGGGTTTTATGAGTTGGAAGGCCAAGTTATGTAAAAATAAACAAATACTTGAAATAGTTTCAATTGTGGGCCCTGAATCTATAATCTTTGAAAGTTTAACTTTTTGAATGGAATTATGGAAATAAATAAACGTTTCCATGATATTCAACATTTTTGGAAAGGGCTGTACACGAGTAGCCCGATGTGAATTACAGACTTCACTAAGGATTTTGATGGCCGAGAGAGCCAAGATATTCTAATGGCGTCGTTTGCGTTATGCTTACCTCTCCAAACTCATAGTAGGTGCCATCATCCTTCTTCACGTCGTGTTCTTTGAGCCATTTGATGGCATCAGAGTAGTTCATTCTCTTGAATGGCCTTTTAGGGGGTTTGAACTCCTGAAATGTATGTACATTATCAGAAAATAAAACAGGAACATTAGAATACAATTTCCCCCCCAAAAAACAACAACAGAAAAAGTGCAGGTGATCCAGCTTGGTACCGGGTTGATGTCATAGAGTAGTTGTGCAGCTGGGGATTTTAGAACTCGGTCCACAACATCACACACCAAGTCCTCCAGTCTCTCCAGCAGGTTGTCAAAGGTTATGAAGGGACACTCCGCTTCAACGTGAGTGTACCTGCACACACAAAAATACAAAATGCCACTTTTATGATGTGGAATTACCAATGTATTGTGCTTCCACCGCTCACAAATGCTTTTTTGCTTGGTATGATAGTACAAAACCAGCCAAGTACCTTAGATAGGCTATGGAAGCACCTTCACTCTTAAGCAGACAGGAACTACTAGACTGCAAAATCTCACTATTTTACCGTGAATATTTGGCTCCATTCATACCATTCATACATAATCTGAATTGGGCATGATGCCCAATTCAGATTGTTTGTTCAATCCCACCTTTTTACGTAGTCATTCACATTACAAAAACAAACGTGACTTGTACTGTGGACGGAATACGTCCGTAACGTCAAACGTATGTGCGCAACCGCGAGGCGCCCCGTTTACCCAAGTAAATGTGGCGCCTTGTGTATGTCTCTTTGTGACACATTTGTGGCAACTTCAAGGATTGTGTGCAACCGGAGCCAATATTTTCTTATATGCATCAGTTGTAAAGCATCATCTTTTCGCTACTTGACTGTTTTTTCCTCCTTTCTCTGCCGTTTGCTTTTGTCGCGTCTGTTTTGTCGAACAATTGTGATGTTTGTCGCCTTCCAATGATGTAGAGGTTGGAGAGCATGCCGTGAGTATCCATATTGCACTCACGTCAGATACATATCCGATTTATATCCACATATGAAAGAGGCCTGGGTCGGATATGAAAAAAGACATTTGAATTGACCTGCAGTGTGTCTAATTCCTGGTCATTGTACTACAAATTAGCAGAAAGAAATTGCCAGTGGAGTAAGACAAAATAGCAGTGAATAAATAAGGGGGAGGAAAATAATAATAACAATAAAAAATTGAAAAAAAAAACACTGGAGAGCCAGTAAGTTTTTCTCTTACTCCACTGGCATTTTTTACCTACTTATTTCAAATACACATTATCTTGAAAAAAGTAAAAGAAAAACTATTTAAATACTAAAACAAGTTACTTTTTACATGATGAATTTTATTTTAAGTGTAATCAGATTAGTTTGGACTAAAAATAAATATTTTTGGTGAGATTGTGAATTTTTACAGTGTAGTGATTAACTTGTGCATTGTTTCCTGACTGCGATCCTGGGTTCACTTTAAGGTTACTCGCCGTTCATGTGGACTTAAATCAATTGCGTTTGTTTTGCTTGGCTAGAGAGTAGAATGGCATGCTCACTCTGAGAGGTGTCTACGGGTGCGGGACTGCTCAGCTCGGTATGACAGAGCAATGCAGAAGCTGTCGCCCAGTGCAGGTATGCATGTCTCCAGGTAAAGCTGGGAGGACTGTGTCAGGTAAGCCTGCTCACCAAAGTAGTTGAGATTAAACAGTGTGGATCCGCCCTCCACCTGAGTCTGCACTAAAGTCGGAGGAAAGACCTGCACAGGAAACAGGAAGTAGATTATGATTATGTTTGGTGAACTGGTCCTGCATCTCCAGGTAGTCTTGCTAAACTAATATGACTTCGTGTGCTTCACCTCGTAGTAACCACGGCTGAAGAAGTGGTCCCTGAAGCACTGTGTGACCATGGATCGGACTCTGAGGACCTTGGATACGTTCTCTCCTCTGATCATCATGTGTCGGTTGTTAAGTTGGACGTCCACGTCAGACTCTTCGTTCAGGAGGTTGTCGGCCCCGCCTGCTGGTGCCAGGCCAATCAGCTCCCAGAAGTCGCAGTGGAGCTCGTGGCCTCCAGGTGCCTAGTGGTATTTTGACAAAAACGTGTCACAAACATGTTAATAAGACACTGGAAATTGTTTTCAATTGTTAAAAGAAATGCCTAATATACCTCCTTTAGAAATACACAGAACATATAATCTCCAATAAATGACACGGAATGTTACTGCAAAACATTTCAGCATGTTTTGCTGCTTGTTTGCATGATAAGCAGGCATGTTTACCTGTTTTCCTTTGGGAACTGGAGTCACCGTCCCATAAAGTGCTACACTGCTCTCGGTAGACAACACTAAGCCATTATAGCACTGACACTGTAGACAAGAACAAGACCAATGAGTTGGTAGATGTTCATACATTTTTACAGATGAATAAAAAAACATTTCCACAGACATTCTATATAAAATTGAACAAAACGTTTACCAAGTAAAACAACATAACCACACAGAAGAACAATATATTATAATGAGGGCTGTCACTCACTGGACAATATAAATTCATACTGTCAAAAAAGGGTAATTATGTGTTAAAGTTTTACCAGTTTATCAGACAGGACACACTGCAGGAAACCAGTGCCATCTCTCAGCACGATAAACATCAAATTTTTCCCTGTAGGCAAACACAATTCAATTAAAATGGGTTCACTTTTTAGAGAACAGTTAATATACAGTGGTGTGAAATTCTGTTGGCCCCCTTTCTGATTTAAACATTTTTGGCATGTTTGTCACACTTAAATGTTTCTCATCATCAAATAAATTTAAATATTAATCAAAGACAACACAAGTTAACACAAAATGCAGTTTTGAAATGGTTTTTATTAAGGGAGAAAAAAAAATCTGAACCTACATGGCCTGTGTGAAAAAGTGATTCCCCGCTAAACCGAATAACTGGTTGGGCCACTCTGAGCAGTAGTAACTGCAATCAAGCATTTGCAATCAGCCCTCTTACAGCGCTGTGGAGGAATTCTGCCCCCCCCTCATCTTTGCAGAATTGTTATAAGTCTAGCCACATTGGAGGGTTTTCGTGCATTAACTGTCTTTTTAAGGTCATGCCACAGCATCTCAATAAATGCAGGTTAGTACTCTGAATAGGCCAGTCCAAAGTCTTCATTTTGTTTTTCTTCAGCCATACAGAGGTGGATTTGCTGGTGTGTTTTGGATCATTGTCTTGCTGCAGAACCCAAGTTCGTTTCAGCTGAGGTGACAGCAGAATTCATGGTACCATTTATCACAGCAAAACTTCCAGGTCCTGAAGGAGCAAAACAGCCCCTGACCATCACACAACCACCACCATATTTTACTTTTGGTATGATGTTCTTTTTCTAAAATGCGTTATTACTTTTACGCCAGATGTAACACGACAAACACGTTCTAAAAAATTCTACTTTTGACTCCTTAGACCACAGAGTATTTTCCCAAGTGTCTTGGGGATCATCAAGACCTCTTCTGGCAAAATTGAAAATAGCCTTAATGTTATTTCTGCTCAGCAGTGGTTTTTGTCTTGGAACTATGCCATACAGGCCATTTATATCCAATCTCTTTCTCATGGTAGAGTCATGAACATGGATATTAACTGAGGCAAGTGAGGCCTGCCGTTTTTTTTTTTTTATGTTTGGATGAGTCGTCGCTACAGTCTTGGGGTAATTTTGGTCGGCTGGCCACTCCTGGGAAGCTTCCACTGTTGCTTGTGTGCTGTTTTTGCCTTTTGTGGATAATGGCTCTCACTGTGGTTCGCTGGAGTCACAAAGCTTTTGAAATGGCTTTATAACCTTTTCTAGACAGATAGACCTCAATTACTTTCTCTCTCATCTCTTCCTGAATTTCTTTAGATATCAGCATGATATCTAGTGTTTGGTCTACTTCACTTTGTCAGGCAGGTCCTATTTAAGTGATTTCTTGATTGAGAACAGTTGTGGCAGTATCAAGCCTGAGAGTGGCTAGAGAAACTTAACTCTGGTATGATAAACCACAGTTAAGTTTTAACATGACCTCCTGAGTTTGCAGGTAGAGCAAAAATCACTTTTTTTTTTAAACACAGGGCCATGTAAGTTTGTATTTTTTGCTCCTTAATAAAAATCATTTAAAAATTGCATTTTATGTTTGTGTTGTCTTTGACTAATATTTATATTTGTTTGATGATGGGAAACATTTAAAAGTGTGACAAACATGCAAAAAAAAAAAGACAAAAAAAAAAAAAAAAAAAAAATCAGGATGGGGGCAAACACTTTTTCACAACACTGTAGCTATCCATATGCGACTTGAAGTCTCTTAACCTTGTCTCCTAAGCCGATGAACCCATCCAAACACTTTTACTTTTTGACCTCTCTTTGGTCCCAGATGACTGATTTTTACCTGAAAAAACACAAAAGGGAAGTTGAAGAATAACTACCAAATGCGTCCCACTTCAGCAATAAGATTGTTGCTTATATATCAACATTCCAATTATCAAAAAGCAATTATGAATTTGGATTTCTTGTTATGATGAGCAAAAATAAAACCAAAGAGCAACCGTTTCCGCTTCGGACAAAGTGGGGTCCTTTTCAATAATGATTGTCTTGGCTTCCTCCAGGTTCTTCTCTCTCCTCTCACTGTCTTCCGCCTGTAAAATAAACAAGGACCAAAAAAACCCAACCGTCAGACTAATGAACAAAATATATACGTGTATTGCAGCAGCTGACGTTAAAGGGTAAGTGAGGCACACACCTCCTTCTTTTCTTTGGACTCATTCTTGGCCTGTTCACGGTTAAAAGCTTTCTTTGCATTCTTCATCTGCGTCTTGGAGATCACTACCCAACGCTGACAGAAACAAATAAGGTATCAAAAATACTGAAATTTACCACCGTCAGTTACATACAATAGGTACAATTCTTCAAAATGTGCAGGCAATCTCGTTAGGTAATGTACATTACGGAAAACTATCAAAAGAGTATTCCACTTAAATTTAATACATAATTATTTACTCAATTGACAAGAATAAATGCCTGTACGAAACATATATGAAATAACAAAAAAACAAACCAAAAAAAAACAAGTGTGTACAAATAATTTCCCGGTACCTCTTCCTCTTTCTGTGTGTCTACATAGATTGTAGGGAATGGTTCTTGGCCAGTGAAGAGCAGAGCCTGTGAAGGTAAATCCAAAAATACCATCAGATATCTTGGTGAAAATATCGCAAATATTCTTAGCACCATTATAACAAAAAATAAATAAAATTAAATATTTAAAAACAAACAAAAAAAACAACAACACATGCTTTAACTTTTGTGAGAAAAATATAACGAAGGTCACACAAAACTTTGGAATTCATTTAACGTAATTAAAAACATATATTGTGTGACTAAACATGGTATTCTGATTAATATAGTGTTTATGGAATAAGAATTAAACAAATAAATTAAATTTTCACCTATTCCAGGAGGCATCCTTGTTGGGTACTATCTAGGGCTGCAACGAATACCATAATTTCTTGTGTATAATGCACATTTTGTCTCCCCCACAATTGTATATATAAAAAAAAAAAAAAAAAAAAAAATCAATAGTCCGCATTATACATGGATAAAGGGGAAAATGGAAAAAAAAACGTTCACATTTTATAAATGTATGCGGCCAACTAGAGGTTATGAAAAAGCTGTAGAGATTCATTCCAATATGCCATCGCCACCTCGAGGTTATGAGAAAGGTGTACATTGTCATTCTAATATATCATTCCAATATGCCACCACCATTCCTATATGACAGGTACATATGAAGGCATATATGTACAGTTGTGATCATAAGTTTACATACCTGGTAGAATTTGTGAAATAGTGTTGTTTTTGTTTGTTTGTTTTTTTAAATTACGACTCATGACTGGACAACAACCATCATTAATTTCTTTATGGTTATGTTTTGTTTAATGACAACGATTTTCTGAAATGCTTGACTGTTTAATTTGAATCCCATTAAAATAAAATAGTGCTTCGCCTGGACCTTCATGTTTTCTTTCAGGAATTGCACCCATCTTACAAATTCTGCCTGGGTAATCAAATATATGAGAATATATTTACTCATTTATTAAATAAAAGTAGGGCTGTGCATTTCAAAATAAGAGTAAGTAAATAAAAACAAAGTATCACATGCTCAAATAAAGTGTTAACTTCAGAATAATTATTTGGAAAAAAAACTAACAAGATACCGATCGTGCTTCATGTTTTGATCATATGGATAGAAGCAAAGTCATGCATTGTAAAAATGCATTATATATAGGTAGAAGGGTTTTCCAGAATTTTGAGGTCAACTTCGGCGGTGCATATCATACATGGGTGCGCATTATACACAAGAAATTACGGTACTCCAATATTTCGAGGACAAAAAAAAAAAAAATCGGGGATCGATAAGCGGATCCGCTTACTTAACTCATTCACTGCCAGCCCATAGTATCAGTTTGATACTATGTGTACAGACAGTAGCTGCCTGTCAAGGGCAAGAAAGAGTTAATTGTGAAGCTCAGAAGAGAAAACGCACGTCTTTACATCAACAATGCTAGGCGCACATATTTGATTCAAGGAGTGGAAAAATGGTGAAAATACAAAGTTTGCAAATTGTGTTAAACAACAAAGACGGTGACGACGTCAGAGAAAATAAATGTGGGGAAAAAAATACGAAATGTCAAATGTGCCTTTCAGACTGAGCACAAAGGTGAACGCCAAATTGCTCATTTCTACAATGGAGCAGTGACTGCAATTGACTTGTTACGCAGAACAGCACTGCAGTGATTGAGTGAGTCTTTGAACCACAGTGAGTACACAATTTAGTGACTTATGTTTGTATTGTTCAATTTGTCACGCCACTGTTTACTGCCTTCTTTTGTGACTATTTTCGGCTCCTCGATGATTTGATTAACAGCTGTGGCTCATTTCTTTGATGTCCGTTACGTACCTAATGATAGTTTAAGCGCAACTTAATAATGTAGTGACATTTCGTCTGTTGGGAGCCAGTGGAGAAGCGTGCTTTAGAAGTGGCACACTTGTTTCCATGTTTGAGTACTCATTTGGCCAGTGTTGTACCTGAACTAGTTCATATTTTGTGTGAACGTGAACTGAACTTAGTTCATTTCTGCCTGATAAACAAATGACAATGCGCTCATTCTGGTGTTAAAGAACTTTCGAACCAGTTAATTTTCATTCAAGAGTGTCAGGTTTTGCTCAGGACTTCCAGGACAAAACGCATATGGACACACTATACGAGGCTTTGTATGTTGGGAATGAACGCCGTATTTGGCAACCGCTATTCATGTTTACATTCGGCAGGCAGTCACAGCAGTCTGTGTGCGCGCGAGTTGCATTCAGGAACACTGCGTAAATGGCAGCGAATGTGTTCTTTGGTTGTTTTGTAATGTAGTACATCATTGTAAAAATTTATTACTAGGAAATTTATTATTTATCCTAGAATGCTTTAGTTCAGGGATCACCAACCTCTTTGAAAGTGATAACTAAGTCTTTGGTATTGATTGATGTGAAGGGCTACCCGTTTAATACGCACTTCTGAAATAATAAAATTACCTTTAATTATATGTCATTACTAATAATTAATGATATTCAACTCCATGAGGACACTGATCCAGCTGTTAATAATTCCTCACAATAATCATCAACAATGACTTAAGTTAGGAAAGATACATATCAATATGCAACATTATTTTCATAAATCTCAAGCGTTTACATTTTCAAATGTTCACCTCTATAGGTGATGTTCACCTCTATAGGGAGAACTATGAACTACCATAATTTCTTGTATATTATGCGAACCCATGTATAATACGCACCCCCAAAGTTGACCTAAAAATTCTGGAAATTTTTACAATGCACGATTTTGCTTCTACCCATGTGATCAAAACGAAGTAATATCTGTATTTTGTTAGTTTTTTTCAAAGTATTATTCTGAAGGGAGGGCTGCGGAGGGGGGGGAAGTCTTTGCATCCCTGCTAAAGCTACTCCCCCCGCGACCCGACCTCGCATAAGCGGTAGAAAAATGGATGGATGGATATTCTGAATTTAAGCACTTTATTTGAAAATGCTTTTTTAAATTCTCTCTTTTTATTTACTTGCTCTTATTTTGAAATTCACAGTGCTACTTTATTTAGTAAATGAGAAAACACAAAGTTGTTCTCATATGTTTGATTACCCAGGTAGAATTTGTAAGATGTCCAATTCTTTAAAGAAAACGAAGACGAAACACATTTGATTTTAATGGGATTCAAATTAAACTGTCAAGCATTTTAGAAAACCATTATCATTAAACAAAACATAACCATAAATAAAACGATGGTGGTTGTTGTTCAGTCACCAGTCGTATTTGGGAGGGGGGGGGGGGGGGGGGATTCACAAATTCTGCCTGTATATGTAAACTTATGAGCACAACTGTACAGATATGCAGTCATACCTACCCCTGTCATATTGGAATGAAAGTGTATTTCATTACACTTTCATTACACTGTGTGTTTCATTCTAATACGCCACCTTTTTCATACCCACCAGGTGGAGGTGGCATACTAGAATGAAAGTGTACAACTTTTTCATAATTTCTAGGGGGCGGTGGCGTATTAGAATGAAAGTGTACAGCTTTTTCATAACCTCTAGATGGCGGCATACATTTATAAAATGTTTTTTTTTCCATTTTTCCCCGATACCTATATATAATGTGCTATTGATGTTTGATAATTTTTTGAGGAAACAAATGCGCAATATACGCGAGAAATTACGGTAGTTAACTTTTGGAACGGTGAACGGAACTTTGAACTAGTCTGCGTAGTAAATTAAATTCACACACTTTGCATTTGGGACGTCAAGTTTGCTATAAGCTTGGCCATGCGTTCCATGGCATTCCATGACGCCTGCAGCTATAGTTGACCAACAATTAAGATCGTTTCATGTCGCAATGTCACAATGGTCATTGCACCAGACTATTGCTATATTAGTCATTCAAACTGCTCTAAGTGCTAGAGGACTCTGCATCTTTTTGTACAATTGTCAAAAAATTTTTTTAAAATGTTTTAAAAATTGTATTACCATTACCAGATAACTAGCACCCCCCCTTATTGCTCAGTGACGGTTTTTCTCAATGTCTTTATGTCTCAAAAGTGTTCTCTGTCAATTGACTGTCTGTTGTTGTACTAGAGCGGCTCCAACTACCGGAGACAAATTCCTTGTGTGGTTTTTTTGGGACATACTTGGCAAAATAAAGAGGATTCTGATTTGGACACTATTGTAGCAAGTTTGAGTTCAAACTCTGTAACTCCAATTGAAAAGTCGAAGTCAAGCCAACCGCAAGATTGTTCATATAAAGCAACACGGCATATATTTATTTCATTTTTTAAAGCACTACAGCAACACCTGCAGAGGCCAATTGCCAACTTCAAAATAAAACCCCCACCATCAG
Organism: Phycodurus eques; assembly: GCF_024500275.1. Lineage (NCBI taxonomy): Eukaryota > Metazoa > Chordata > Actinopteri > Syngnathiformes > Syngnathidae > Phycodurus > Phycodurus eques. The sequence goes on from NC_084539.1 coordinate 6,501,574, forward strand.
ACATCAATGCCTTGTTAGGCTTTTGCTTGTGAATAGTCTCATTCATCCAGGTCATTTCATTCTCAGAGCAATGACACTTCCTTCCTTTCACCCGAAGGAGGGACTGTGTTACATCACTCTCGCAACTTTTGCACACGTAATGAAAAACAAATAAAATAAAATAAAAAAATGGCAGCTTACGGATGTGGTGATTTTAAAAGTATTTTTTTTTTTTAAACCTGCAAAAGTAACCTGCATCTGCTAAAGAAGATATTGAGATTTACAATATAATAATAATATAGGAAGTTTTGACCTCCTGACTTTACTTTTGCTTTAAGTATCAGTGACTGGTATCGGCAGCCTTCACAAGTACCTGATACTTTAAAATAAGACCGGTATTGGCCCGATACCGATTCCTGGTATCGGTACTTACTCATCCCTATTAAAAATTGTACTGGAAACATTGCCTGTACGCTGCTTACCTTGAGAGAAGTCTTGAAGGGTTTCTGCTCAGAGCCATCTCCATCCTGGTCGTTGCCACATTTGTCCGACACATATAGTTCACCTGTGGTACGCAAGTGCAGTATTTTTTAGCACAAGTTCTTCAAACATTTCATTTGAGATTGATGATAAATGACAGAATGTTTTTTGAGTCAAATTGGAGATTTTTATCTTTACTAATAACAGTGCAAGAAATAACCTTGAATATTATGTTTACCATTGAACAAAAACAATATGGTGCCTTGTTTTGAGGTGCCATTCCTGAGCCACTGCAGTATCCGTTTTTTAATGTATTATACTCATTCATTATGATGTAATCCATCAAGGGTTATCCTTGCAGTTAATTTGGTTTCAGTTGTTAAATGGCTTAAGAATATTTGATATTACAAGTATGTAAAGGCATACAATTAGCATACAATTAGATGGTTCTACACCTCCTTTGAAGTCCAGCTGTGTTTGATTATACTGATTGGACTTGATTAGGAAAGCCACACACCTGTCTATACGAGACCTTACAGCTCACAGTGCATGTCAGAGCAAATGAGAATCATGAGGCCAAACGAACTGCCTAAGGAGCTCAGAGATAGAATTGTGGCAAGGCACTGATATGGCCAAGGTTACAAGAAAAATTCAGCTGCACTTTAGGTTCCTAAGAGCACAGTGGCCTCCATAATCCTTAAATGGAAGACGTTTGGAACGACCAGAACCCTTCCCGGACAGCAAAACTGAGCAATCTGTGGAGAAGAGTCTTGGTGAGAGAGGTAAAGAAGAACCCAAAGATCACTGTGATCAAAGTTGCAGAGATGCAGTTGGGAGATGGGAGAAAGTTTCAGAAAGTCAACCATCACTGCTGCCCTCCACCAGTGGGGGCTTCATGGCAGAGTGGCCCGACGGAAGCCTCTACTCAGTGAGAGACTCATGAAAGCCTGCATGGAGTTTGCGTGAAAAAAACAAAACATAACATAAAAAAAACAAACATCTGAAGGACTGAAAGATGGTGAGAAATAAGATTATCTGGTCTGATGAAACCAAGATAGAACTTTTTGGCCTTAATTCTAAGCGGTATGTGTGGAGAAAACCAGGCACTGCTCATCACCTGTCCAATACAGTCCCAACAATAATTTCTACAATTCTGTTTTCTCTGTCAATATGGGGTGCTGTGTGTACGTTAATGAGGGGGGTAATGAACTTAAATGATTTTAGCAAATGGCTGCAACAAAGTGAAAAAAATAAGGGGATCTGAATACTTTCCGTACCCACTGTATATAAATAACTATATTATTTAATTAGTTATTTATATACTTTGGTCCTCCATACCTTTTCGTCCTTACCCCAGTTAAATCAATTTTGTGGTGAGTCTTTCAAGATGCATTATGTTCATGACTTGGGGAATATGTTCGCCAAATTCAAAGCCAAAATCTGTTTAAGGCACTTTTTTTTCCACTTTTGATGTGCAGAGACTTACAAGCACATGACTGAAACTAATCAGTTAATATCATGACAATAACTGCAAGAACTGTTAACTACTTGAGTTCCAGGTCTGTTCTCAACCGCATAGCCAAAATGTTCCCATACTGCTGACCTAAATGAGCTTCGAGGTTCTTCAATTTCACGGTGATTTGTATTACTAGCTATGTTTCCGATTCTCCTCCGTTTCGCTCTCCTCACATACTTGAACAGAACAAGAATTAGCAGTTGCCACTGTTTTGCTCACTCTGGACTGATGACCATCACTAGAAAAAGTAGTCACATGACAGTGACACGCAGTTGTAGGAGGCTTGGTGATGAAATGGATCTTCAATCTAGGATCACGATTTTTTTCCAAATTAACTTAAGTATACGAGATTTTGTAGTGGTGGCCTACTGATAAGCACATCTGCCTCACACATCAAAGTTGTGGGTTCGTATCTGGGCTCACGACTTGTGTGTAGTTGCATGTTCTCTCCGTGGTTGTGTGGGTTTTCTCCGGGTACTCCTGTTTCCACCCACATATCCAAAAAGATGCATGTTAGGTTAATTGAAGGCTCTAAATTGACTTTAGGTGTGAATGTGAGTGTAATGGCTGTCTGCATGTGCGCTGCAATTGGCTGGTGACAGGTCCAGGGTTTACCCTTCCTCGCACTGTCAGCTGGGATAGGCATCAGCACGTCTGCGACCCTAATGAGGATAAGCGATATAGAAAATGGATGGATGGAAGTTTTGTAGCACTGTGAGCTCAGACGTCTTTACCTGGATTAGAGGCACAAAATCTGGAAGTTGGAACAGACGTGCCGCATTTCTCCCATTTCAAAGACAACATAGGTTTGTGCTGCGATTTTTATTGTATTGCGATTTTTGGTTTAGATACTGAATTATTACAGTCCTCATAGTATCTGTATCTTGACTCCTATTAAGGACCTGTGTTCTAAACAAATAACGTTCATAAGGAAATAGATTAAGCGAATGAAGTGAATAAATCTAGACTGACAGATGATAAAGGTTCAAGAATAATTAAGTGTAAAGATAAGAGTATAGTATTGTGATTTTCAGTTTCGATCTGTATAGTTATAAGCCCTAATAAAACTATAAAATGGACCCGTAATAAAGGGGGAAACTCTTATATAAGGAATAATGCTAACTATAAAAACATTACACGCCACACACAATAAATACCGATTCTATTCACTCAGGCTCTGCACAAAACGCAATGATTTATACACGATTGTGTTTGTTTTACAGTATTTGTATGAACAATTAAATCGTGATAACGTAACTCACTGACGGAGCATTCTGTGCGGCAAAATGACAGCTGTAATGGGTTACCATTCGGGTAGGTACAGGGTTTCATTTTCATGTCCGTTTATAATCTTACCATGTAATACTACACTCATTTCAGCAGTACATCAACACGCCGAAAAATGTCTGTGAATATGGCAGCGCAGGAATTACTAGCATGCTAACGGCTAGCATGTCTGTGAATGATGCAATTGGTACGGCACTGTACACATGTCACCAGAAGCTAGGTGGCTAACATACTTTAGCCCACAGAGATTCATTAGTTTCTTACTTACCAACCGACACTTGGTCCACACCTTTAGTTATATCCGTCGCCATATCGGTCCAGACGCTGTTGTAGTCCGCTGACGAATAAATGCGTTTAGAAAATAAAATTGCAAGAGGCACCTGCCGGCTATGCTTGTCTTGTAGTGTTTGACATGAAGCTCTACGCACACACACTCCTGACGAGTGATTGAGTCCCACATGGGTTCTAGGCAGGCCACGCCCCACTGCAATAGGATTGGCTCCTGCGTCACGGGAAGGGCAGGCTACGCAGACGTAACGAGATGACCATCCCAGACATGCATCACATTAGTATGAAATAAAAACAAACACGTTTTTTTATGGCTAGATTTGGGCTGTGGTTGGGTCTTAAGGCGGTTTAGGATGGGTTACGGGTAGGGTTAGTGGGAAACATATTAACGCCTCCACACTTTAGTCACACCTTTTCCCGTCTGGAAGCAGTAGGGCGTATCCTATAAGATACAACAGCCAATCATAGTGCAGCAGTGCATGTCTCGGATCCAGTAATATTGGAGTAGGGCGTGCCCTGCCTACAAACTATGCGGGAATCCTAATAACACCACACTGACTGGTCCTGCCACATTCGCTGCAATACAATCCAAAGGAAATTTGAATTTTTGAGAGACAGTGTTTCTGTAATCCTTTTACTGAATTGATTTTTGTTTGTTTGTTATATCCAGGGAAGCCGAATCACATATTTTGTACTAGAGCGTTCTGGAACTGGGGCAGAGGCAAAAATACTCAACCTCTGTACTTAAGTAGAAGTAGAGACAGAAAAAAATATATACTCTGGTTAGAGTGGAAATTCGGATTCAAGTACTTGAAAGTCAAAAAGACAACATCTGAAATGTACATAAGAACAAATAAAAGCTAGTCTCCTTAAAGATGAACAAACATAATTCTGAAAGTGTTAGTTATTTTAATAAGGGTCTAAACGATAAATCGACTAATCAAAAAACGAAATAATTTAATTTGATAATCAATTAGTGGTCAATTAATCGTTGTACCTCTATGAATAACTTTTTTGTTGTAACTTTTTTTTTTTACAGTATTTTTAATTTCACAACAAAAAAATGTCAGGTGGCACAACAAAATATTCATAAAACTACAGTGTATATACGTTCCTAATCTTTATTTTAAAATAAATATTGAATATATAATTATTTGGAAAGCCATCCCTTAGGGTGTCTACAATAGGCAACATTATTTTATCATTCTCTAGGTCAGGTTTTAAATGGGTTTTCACTTGTATAGCACTACCTTCAAAGTAGTCAAAGTGCTTCAACACAATCATTCACCGGATGACGCAGCATCAGGTACAACTGAGGTTTCAGTAACATAGAAATGGTCCCAGGGGCTGAGAATCAAACTCTCAACCTTTAGGTTGGGAGACGACCCCACTACCACCTGGGCCATGCCGCCCCCGTTTTAAATATCACGAACATCCAATTTTACATGCAAAAACAGGAAAATAATTACAAATTCATATATTTAGTATAACTACATACGTTACACCTATCATTTATTGGTTTAAATCGGTTGCACCACCTGACAACGACTGTGGACGAGACAAGTGACAACAACTGCAAACGCCACAATGGAAATTCAAGCGGCACACATTAAAACCACAACACAGCTACATTAAAGTAGAACGGACTGTATAATTTCTCTGGGTTACCAGGGATTACATGTATCTGATGGACCAAGTGACTAAATCGGGAAGTTGCACAAGTTTTACCGAGCTTAGTGGAAATACTGATGATTTAAATGACAATATTTGTATTTTGAACTTTGTTGTCAGTAGTTTTTTGAGAGCAAAAAGAAAAAAAAAGTAAATTTTACTCAAATGAATCATATTACTCAAAATTAAAGAAACTGATGATTTTGCAGTGGTCTTAAAAATGTTTTCAGAGCAGTATAATTGTCTAATTATATTGATATACAGTTCAAAACTAATTGGATACATTTTGAAATCAGATGTCAAGGAAAATTAGTTCAACATCTGTTGAATTTATTGAAAAATGGGATGTGGTTAAAAAAAAAAAAAATGCAACATCTCAAAGTGAAGACCATTTCCAATTTCAGTACATACAGTATTTTAGCAAAAACCGTGAAGTAGACGTTTAGCAGGCCACATAAAATGATGTGGCGTGCCAAAGCTGGCTCCCGGGCCTTGAGTTTGACCCCTGTGTACTCGCCATTGCATATACAGTATCTAAACAAGATCTCAAAAAGCCCAAATCAGTTTCAGTCACTTTTGCTTCCTTTGGTCTTTTGATGTGCTGAGACAAACGAGCACACATCTGGAATTAATCAGTTTATACTATGACAATATTTGGAACTGAATTAAAATGACTAACACTTACAAGCTGAAATCACGCGATTGAGTGGGTTCCTCAAAGTGGCGTCTGCATTAATTTGAGAGATTATTGAAACTCTTGTCCAAATAAACTCATCCTTAGTGTGCGAAGATGAAAATAGTTTTGAATCAGAGGCAATCTTTAAATTGTATTTTTTTCCTCTTTTAATCAAACAAATTTGTGCTCAGCTCTGTGTACAACAAAATTAAATGATCTTAATCTGACATTTCTATATCATCAGTTGTGTTATCTACAAAATTACTGACAATACAGTCATTGTTGATGACAATACATTCTCTCCCTTTGAGTTTCTGCTATGAATGATTATAATCTTCATCACTTAAAATAATTTAAGCTCATATTAGTCATCATTTAAAATCATTAGCTCATCATCAGCTCTTATAGCTGTCATAACTTTAACATGATATCCCTCCAGTTGTCCACTTCGAGTGTACACAATTAATATGGATTGTGTTACACTGATTAGCTGACATTTTGATAAATACTAAACACACAGAAAGCATCAAAACAGCTCATCATGAGGATTTCCACACATTTTAACCAAAAATGTGATCTTTTGAATTCCGGGGGGGAACACTGTACTGTCCGTCAATGCTGATCCAGCAGAGGGAATGAGATGAAATAACCCAGTGCAGAACCTGCAATGATGCCGAGGAAGATCCAAGTGTTGAAGGACATGATGCACAACATCAACATGTAGCCCAGAGTCACCTGCAGCAAGTGGAGCAATGTCTGGATTCCATGTAGCAACCAGCTGAGGGCCCAGATACGGAAGATGGTTACTTCATCCATCCATCCATTAAACTCTCTCAAGAAAAAAAAACAATATTGGACTGTTTGTACAATATTTTTGTGTTATCATTGCTCTTGCGCTCTCTATATATATTATATATGTTTAGGCCTGTCATGACAGCAAATTGTTTAGAACGATACATTTTCCCAAAAACTATCATGACAAACAGTATCGTTTTTTTTTTTTTTTTTTTAATGCCACTGATATAATGGTATTAGAGCATAATATTGCAAGTGCATCCTTTTTAAGAACAAATCACTTTTAATTCTAAGAATAATGAACATTGACTTTGTAATGTAGAACAATAAAATATCTTTAATTAAAAAAAAACGAAAAAGGCTCTGTTCACAAGAATTGCACTTAAATGTTAAACATTTGGCACAGAGGTAGAAACAGTCATTCATGCCTTAACAGGCAATTTCCTGCCAATCAAGTTTCCAGTTGATTAAGAAAAAGTGGCAAAAGTAGCAACATAAAAAACGCAAGTGGATCAAAACAATTGGTTTTGATTGAAGGTTTGTTCTACTTTTCAAAAGTCTGCAGCCTTTCTTTAAATGCTGCTTTGTCAGCATGTTCAATGGCTAAATCTCTTGCAATAGTGAGTATGGTATACTGTATATAATGTGAGCTTACAAGCACCATATACGCTGTCACATTTGTATTTGCATTGTTGGGCAAAGGGTTCCATAATTGCAAGGTGACAGGAAACAGGAAATGTCCCATTGTGCTCTTTGTTACCAGTTGAAGAAATTGGGTGAGGTTTTAAGTTGTGTTGTTTGTTGTGACTTCATACAAATTCGACATACCAGCTCGTTGGCGTTAGCGGCAGGTCTGCGTTCATCTGGCTTGAATCCAAAATGTTCCCCCATTGTAGCGGTGGCGTTAGGCTTTGGAACTAATTCCATTAACTGTGCAGCTGTCAGCTCGCCCTCATAAAACTTAGCTTCCTGTACGCATTTCAAAAGCACTCGCATGCGCGCGCACACAGACACACACACGCGCACGCTCTCGGAGGGACACTTTTTGGGAGGTGCATCACACTACAGAGAGCACTGTGGCTGGCTGCAAACGGATGGACTGCTGCCTGAAGCCTCATTGCGGTCCCTCTTAAAATACCGTATTTTCCGCACTATAAGGCGCACTTAAAAGCCTTTAATTTTCTCAAAAATTGACGGTGCGTCTTTTAACACGGTGCACCTTATGTGTGCACTGAGTTCCAAAATCTGTAAAAAATTTGCGATTTTGGTAAGCGCTCTGAGGCATGATTGACTGTCAGACCATTTCCCGGTAACATAGGGACATAATACGTACACTACGTACGCCGGCAGCAATAAACCAATTAGAGAACATTACGTAAAGCTACGTACAGTACGTACGCTTACCTCCGGTAGGTATACTGTGCTACCGGTATGCTGCAAAACAACTTTTGTTTGGCTAAGGACACCCGAAAATTGCATCAGCGAAGAGACATGCTTACGAGGCACAATTCAAACTACAGGCTACCAGTTACGCGGTTGTAAATGAGAATAGATCAGCCGTGACAGAATTCAAAATAAAGCACAAGAACAGCCGGGAGAAGCATCTCTACAGTCACTATTTGACAGAAGGCAATAACGATAGCACAAGACATGGAGCTCGAACACTTTCAAGGAAGTCCGTCTTGGTGCTTTCAGTTTATGAAAAGGACTACCGTGGCGCAGAAACTACCAGCGAACCTCAACCGCTGGACATTGGTGTAAACAGGGCGTTCTAAGTGAAGTTGCGAGCGGCGTGGGAGCGATGGATGAGAGACGGCGAACAGACGTTCACTAAGACTGGGTGGCAGCGCCGGGCGAATTACGCCACCATATGTGAATGGATTGTGGATGCCTGGGCTAAGGTATCTGCTTTGACTGTTGTTCAAGCTTTCGCGAAAGCTGGCATCATTGCTGAACAGCCATGAGGCTGACTCAGACGAGTACGAGAGGGAACCCGGCATGTTTGATGGCGAAATTGCCCAGCTGTTCAATTCAGATACAGAAGAATAGGACTTTGATGGATTTGTGACAAAAGATTGATACAAAAAATAATGTGAGTGTATTTTTAAATACATAGTAGAATAAAGTTCAACCAAACTCACTGTTTTGCTTCCGCTACCTTGTTTTAGCATGCACTGAATAATTCTGTGCACCTTATGTATGGCTTGAGTACAGAAATAGACCTCGTAATTGAGACTGCGCCCTATAATCCGGTGCACCTTATGGTGCTGAAAATACGGTACTAAAACGGAATTTAAAAAAAAAAACACACAAAACATTACACCGTGCAATACAAAACTAAGCTTTTGCTCTTCCTTTCCACAAGAACTTTTCATCCATTCACTTTCCGTACCGCTTAACCTCACTGGAGTCGCTGGCGTGCTGGAGCCTATCCCAGCTATCTACAGGTGAGAGGCGGGTGGTACACCCTGAACTGGTCGCCAGCCGATCGTAGGGCAAATATAAACAAACAACCATTCGCACTCACCTACGGGGAATTTAGAGTCTTCAATAAACCTACCATGCATGTTTTTGGGATGTGGGAGGAAACCGGAGTACCTGGAGAAAACCCACGCAGGCGTGCGACGAACGTGAAAACTCCACACAGGAGAGGTCGGATTTGAACCCGTGTCCTCAGAACTGTGAGGCAGATGTGCTAACTAGTCGTCCACTGTGCCGCCCCACAATAACTTTATACTCAAAATTATTTTGTTTTGGGACCTATAAAAATTTATTTAAAAAATCCAATCTTTTTCAGCTGATACTGGTCATCTGAAAATTAAGGGATCGGCACAGAGTTCCTATCACGTGATCGGATCAGGGCAACTCTATCAAGCATAGCAATGTTTTTCTCAGCCAGCATTGTTCGGGTGAAGCAGCCAAGAATTGTCCTGCCACAACTCACGCCACTTCTCGCACACGGAATGAAGCAAACGCTGGAGGACCTTCTTTTAGATGTGCCCATTGATAGTCTGGCCCACAATGAAGGGTAAAAACTCATAGTATGTATTCTGGGTTTGAAGTACTGTATATCTTTTGTGGTGCCAATCCTGGAACTTTTCTCACACACCTTGTATTTTGCAGGAAAAAATGATTAGCTGTCAAAGACATTTAGCTGCAGAGAAGAAAGAAAAATTACCTGTCCCTTTTTCTTCGAAAGATAGGATGTGAGTCATTGGAAGTCAATGAGGTTTCAGAGGGGCTGTTTTCCAGCACAGAACTGCTGTCACTGCGTCGGGACAGCGCACCGGCATAAGGAGTCGAATAGTGAGCCAACACCGTGCTTCTGCTAAGCCAAACCCTCCACACTTTGAGCAGCTCGTAGAAGACTGTCAGCAACATGACTACTAGCACTGATACAAACATACCTGAGGGGAAACACAAACACATACAAAGATTGTTACAGACTCTGAATATTAAATATTGTACAAATGACACCACATACAGTACCATAAATGTACACACACACACACACACAACAAACACACACAAAGATAGTGGCTAAACAGGGCAAAGAATACAAAATATAGTGAAACTGTTTTGGTCAAATGCAATCCAATCCGGTAACCTCGCATAGGAGTTCAATTTCAAGTTACACGGTGATCGTCACATTTTTCCTCTTTGGCATCACCTCCTTCCGTAATCAGATCACCAAAGAAAAATGCAAAACACACTTGTGGAGTTAATACTAAGATAATCATGGAATTTAAGACTTGACAGTGGTTTAAACTCCAGGTTTTTAGATGACTTTGGAGGGGTATTTTCCCCCAAAGCCTGGGGTGGACCTTGCCAGAGTGTTCGGCTTTAGAAGTTTTCCCGCTATGTACTGTGTTTTAAAATACCATTTAAATTGCACCTTTTGGAGCAAGGAAGATGGAATATCCAGTCCACCAAACAAACTGAATCTATAGGTCTGTAAGGGGAAATCAAGAAAACAAATATTTCAATGTTTTCTTGATTTCCAACTTGACTTTCTTAATTTCTTACCTCCAGGGGTGCTCACATGCCAGAAGTCAAACAGGAGCGTCACGCTAGCTGACACGTCAAAGGTCATCTAAAAAATAAACAAAAATACAAGAGAAATGTTAAGACAATGTTCAGTAGAATGGCAATATTTAACATTATTATTGCCTTTAAGCGCTTCCATGCCCTTTGATTAGTCTCTATTTCCCTCATCCTTGATTAAAGTTGAATTTTTTTTCTCAGGCGTACTGGTTCTGCCTCAAAATGTAATTACTTTTTCCTTGCTATATGTGCCAAGAAAAGAAAAGGTACATAAATTAGAGTACCGCTGATGGAAAAATGTAAATAAGTTATCATGTGTTGTGCTTTTCTGCTTGCTTCTAGTTAGAGAAATGTTTTATCACTGCGTGCAAAGCTTTCTCCCACAGGATGAGTCATGTGCTTGCAGGTGCAAGGACAAACTTGAGCCGAGGAGTTTTCCTGTGTCTTGATAAGAAGTATATAATTCTTCTACTGTCTCAACCACAACAAAGAGTGTTATGTGCTGATCACATGAGTTGCAACAAGCATGTATGCCCCCACCTTTTTGACGTTGTAACTCATATGTAACAAGGGAACTGCCCTAAAGTAATAAAAAGAGAGGATCCGCCAGAGTGAAATCAGAAATGGTTGGAGACTGTAACTAAGTTCACTCTGGGCCGTTTCTCCTTGCAAGTCTGAAAACTGAACTACCTCTGTGTCTGTCTTGATCTTTACAAGTGTTTTAGGTGTCTTGAACCTGACAACCGCCACCAGGTTTATGGAGACCATAGCTGTGCCACAAACTGATGATTGCTGAGACAGTTGATGAACTTTTGGGTAATTTCACCTGGAAAATCTCAAATGCCATGAATGCTGTCGCTCCTATTAAAAAGACAACCTTGAGGTGTCCTAGAACGCCATGGAGGAGCGCTATGAAGGTAAAGACCTCTAAATCAAAGTGCAGGAAAGCAGAACGTAAGTGGAGGAAAAACTAAACTTCAAATTGACGATGACCTCTACCGACAAAGTCGTTGTAGTTTTAACCAAGAGTTAGTCAGGGCAAGACCGCAACACTTTTCTGAAATCATCAGTAAGAACTTCAACATTACTCGCACTCTGTTTGCTGTGGTTGACAAGCTCACAACCGCCCGCACTGTTCAGCCTGTATATGGTACCCTTGGGTCAAATTCTTCAGAACTTTAATTTTGACAATCATAGCTATGCAAATGACACACAGTTAAACAGTGGATCCGGAAAGTTTTCAGACCCCCTTAAAATTTTCACTCTGTTATATTGCTGCACTTAAGGTTCGTAAGGGTACAGTGGCCTCCATAATCCTGAAATGGAAGACCTTTGGGACGATCAGAACCCTTCATTGAGCTGGCTGTCCTGCCAAACTGAGCAATTGGGGGAGAAGAGCCTTGGTGAGATAGGTAAAGAAGAACCCAAATATCACTGTGGCTAAGCTCCAGAGATGCAGTAGGAAGATGGGAGAAAGTTCTAGAAAGTCAATCATCAATGCAGCCCTCCACCAGTCGGGGCTTTATGACAGAGTAGCTCGACGGAAGCCTCTACTCAGTGCAAGACACATGAAAGCCTGCATGGAGTTTGCTAAAAAACACCTGAAGGTGAGAAATAAGATTCTCTGGTCTGATGAGACCAAGATAGAAATTGTTGGCCTTAATTATAAGTGGCATGTGTGGAGAAAACCAGGCACTGCTCATCACTAGTCCAATACAGTCCCAACAGTGAAGCATGGTGGTGGCAGCATCATGCTGTGGGTGAGTTTTTCAGCTGCAGGGACAGGACGACTGGTTGCAATTGAAGAAAAAATGAATGCGGCCAAGTATAGGGATATCCTGGACGAAAACTTTCTCCAGAGTGCGCAGAAACTCAGACTGGGACGTAGGTTCACCTTCAAAAAAGACAATGACCCTCAGCACACAGCTAAAATACTGAAGGAGTAGCTTCAGAACAATTATGTGACTGTCCTTGAATGGCCCAGCCAGAGCCCTGACTTAAACCCAATTGAGCATCTCTGGAAAGACCTGGAAATGGTTGCACACCAACGTTCACCATCCAACCTGACAGAACTGGAGAGGATCTGCAAGGAGGATTGGCAGATGATTCCCAAATGTAGGTGTGAAAAACTTCACATTCCCAAAAAGACTCGTGGCTCTATTAGCTCAAAAGGGTGCTTCCAGTAAATACTGAGCAAGGGGTCTGAATACTTATGGCTGTGTGATATTTCAGTTTTTCTTTTTTAATAAATCTGCTAAAATTTCAACAATTCCGTTTTTTTCCCGTCAATATGGGGTGCTGTGTGTACATTAATGTGTAAAAAATGAACTTAAATTATTTTAGAAAATGAAAACTTTGCGTACCCACTGTATCTAGCAGTGTCTCCAGATGACTACAGTTCAACTGAGGTGTTGTGTCACTGTCTAAAACAGATAAATAACTGGATGAGCCAATATTTTCTTCAATTAAACCACAACACAACAGATTGTTTTTGGCAATAAAGAAAAGAGGATTGCTGCTAGTAAATACCTGGAGTCACTCTCTTTAAAAACCAAAGACCAAGTCCGAAAACTTGGTGTTCTGATAGATTCCGACCTGACTTTCAACAGTCATATCAAATCAATTACTAAAACTGCCTTCAACCATCTGAAGAACATATCCAGAGTGAAGACTTGCATGTGTCAAGCAGACCAGGAGAACCTCATCCATGCTTTTACCTCAAGTACACTTCACTATTGTAATGGTCTTCTGACTGCACTACCCAAAAAGAGCATTAACCAGCTGCAGCTCATTCAGAATGCTGCAGTTCGGGTTCTGACCAGAACAAAGAGGTCAGAGCATATTCCTCCAATTCTAAAGTCTTTACACTGGCTTCCAGTCAGCTTTAGAATAGACTTTAAAGTTCTGCTAATGGTCTGTAAATCATTAAATGGTTTAGGTCCTGAATAAATGAAAGAAATGCTAATGGAATATAAACCCAGTAGGGCTCTGAGATCGACAGACTCAGGTCAAATAGTGGAGCACAGTCCAAAGAAAACATGGTGAAGCAGCATTTAGCTATTATGGCTGCACACAAAAGGAATAAGTGGCCATCAGAAGTGACATCAGCCCGAGTGTGAATGTTTTTGAATCCAGGTTAAAAACGCTTCTTTTTCCCCTAATCCTTTTTAGAGCATTTCCACTTTTAAATGATATTTCCTGCACTGTATGTTGTTTTAATTGTACTTTTATTTTTTTCCTCTTTGTTTTGAATGTTTATTAGCAGTTGTTTTTAAATTGTTTTAATCATGTAAAGCACACTAAATTACCTAGTGTATGAAATGCGCTATATAAATACATTTGCTTTGCTTTATAGACCCACAAACAAACCCAACTGATGTGGGTAAAAGCATGGCCTGAAGACATAATACTGTAAAATCCCCTGCAGGTGTCACATCTCATTCTTCTGTTGTACGTCCTCCTGGATTCTTAAATTAGGAAAGGAATTTCATCTATGACAACTTTGTAAATGAAATTAAATTCACATGACTTGAAACTCAATTACAAAATAATGCTGCAGGAGATTTGTGATGGACAAAAGAATGTCTGACTGTGTATGTTCTAACTGCTCAGCAGTCAAGTGGAAGATGTAAACGGTCAAACCTTAAAATACATATCATCTCTTTGTTTAGTTTGTAGTATATAAACAAATATTTAAAGTCATACATCATGTAAGGCTCCAAATTTTTAAAATATTAAAAATATATGTTATTGAAGTGAGGATAAGCAGTACAGAAAATGGATGGATGGATGGATTAAATTATACATACACTGTCCAAATTTCGCATTAAAGTGAATTTTTATTTTAGATTTTATTTTTTTTTATTCCCACCTCCACCTGAAACTCCTCTGTCACACAGACAGCACACCTCACCACTGTCCTGTATTATTTTAACATACTTCTTGGTCACTCCAGACTTCCGCATGCAGTACCACAGTTTATCTCTGGGTACTCTGTCATACGCTTTCTCTAGAGCCACAAAGACACAATCTAGCTCCTTCTGACATTCTCTGTATTTTTCCATCAACATCCTCAAGGCAAATAATGCATCTGTGGTACTCTTTCTAGGCATAAAACCATACAGTTGCTCGCAAATACTCACTTCTGTCCTGAGTCTAGCCTCCACTACTCTTTCCCATAACTTCATCATGTGGCTCATCAAATTTATTCCTCTCTAGTTCCCATAGCTCTCTCCATAGCTCTGCACATCACCCTTGTGCTTAGAAATGGGCACTAGCGCACTTTTGCTCCATTCCTCAGGCATCTTCTCACTCGCTAGAATTCTGTTGAAGAAGCTGGTCAAAAACTCTAGAGCCACCTCACCTCGATTCTCCCATACCTCCACAGCAATGTCATCAGAATCAACCGCCTTTCCATTTTTCATCCTCTTTAATGCCTTTCTAACTTCCCCCTTACTAATCATTGCCACTTCCTGGACCACCACACTTGGCTCCTCTACTATTCCTTTACTCTCATTTTCCTCATTCATCAACTTTTCAAAGTATTATTTCCATCTATCCAGCACACTACTGACACCAGTCAACACATTTCCATCTCTATCCTTAATCACCATAAACTGCTGCACATCCTTCCCATCTCTATCCCTCTGTCTGGCCAAGCTGTATAGATCCTTTTCTCCTTCTTTAGTTTCCAACCTGGCATACATGTCATCATATGACTCTTGTTTGGCCTTTGCTACCTCTACGTTGGCCCTATGTCGCATCTCAATGTATTCCTTTCTCCTCTCTTTAGTCACATTGGGCCACACCTCTTAGCTAACCCCTTTCCATCTATTATTTCCTGTACTTTGAGGTTCCACCACCAATTCTCCTTCTCCCCTTTACTGCCAGAAGATACACCAAGTACTCTCCTGCCTGTCTCTCTGATAACCTTGGCTGTAGTGGTCCAGTCTTCTGGACGCTCCTCCTGTCCACCGAGAGCCTGTCTCAGCGCTTCCAGAAAAGCCGCACAACACTCTTCCTTTCTCAGCTTCCATCACATGGTTCTCTGCTCTGCCTTTGTCTTCTTAATCTTCTTTCCCTCCACCAGTCATCTTCCACATCACCATCCTATGCGTTCTTCCTTGTGTCATTTGATCGCTACTCCTTCGATATTTTAGCTGTGTGCTGAGGGTCATTGTCTTTTTTGAAGGTGAACCTACAGCCCAGTCTGAGGTTCTGACCACTCTGGAGAAGGTTTTCATCAAAGATATCCCTGTACTTGGCAGCATTCATCTTTTATTTGATTGCAACCAGTTTCCCTGTCCCTGCAGCTGAAAAACACCCCTACAGCATGATGCTGCCACCACCATGCTTCACTGTTGGGACTGTATTGGACAAATGATGAGCAGTGCCTGGTTGTCTCCACAGATGCCACTTAGAATAAAGGCCAACAATTTCTATCTTGGTCTCATCAGACCAGAGAATCTTATTTCTCACCATCTTGGAATCCTTCAGGTGTTTCTTAGCAAACTCCATGCGGGCTTTCATGCGTCTTGCACTGGCTTCCGTCAGGCCACTCTGCCATAAAGCCCCGACTGGTGGAGGGCTGCAGTGATGGTTCACTTTCAAGAACTTTCTCCCATCTCCCTACTGCATCTCTGGAGCTCAGCCACAGTGACCGTTGGGTGGTTCTTCTTTACCTCTCTCAAGGCTCTTCTCCCCCAATTGCTCAGTTTGGCCAGACGGCCAGCTCTAGGAAGGGTTCTGATTGTCCCAAACATCTTCCATTTCAGTATTATGGAGGCCACTGTGCTCTTAGGAACCTTAAGTGAAGCAGAAATGGTTGGCACATGCAAGCCTTCACTCATAATATGCTCTTCATCTGGTAGAAGGCTGTTTTAGATATTGATTTGATATTACTGTTGAAAGTCAAGTCGGACTCTTATCAGTACACCAAGGTTTCGGACTTGGTCTTTGGTTTTAAAGAGAGTGACTTCCAGTTATTTATTAACAGTGATCCTCTTCTTTTCTGACAAAAACAATTATCTCACTTTTGTTGTGGTTAATTTGAAGAACGTTTTGGCTCATCCAGTTATTCATCCGTTTTACACAGTGACACAACACCTCAATTGACCTGTAGTCATCTGGAGACACTGCTAGATATAACAGCGTGTCATCTGCATAGCTATAATAGTCCACATTAAGGTTCTGAAGAATTTGACCCAAGGGTAGCATATACAGGCGGAAAAGGAGCGGTCCAAGAACAGACCCTTGAAGGACCCCATACGTCATTGCCATTCGATGAGCTTGAACACTTCCAATAGTTATGACATGCGTATCCATTCCGTTCACCCCACTCACATGATTGATGCCAACTCTTCAGAGCAACAACACTCTCAGCCTTTTGGCATCAACAAATCATGGAAAGCCCTTGAGATACTCATACTGTTTGTTACAATGTATCTTTGCGTGCAATCCTTTTTGAGGATGGTAGACATGAAAAAGAAGAGAAGTAACAACAAACTTTGTTGCGAAAATGAGATGAGAGTGGCACTGGACAAGGTGAAGCTGAGCATTCCTTAACTTATCTCTGTAAGCCAACAGCAAAAGTCACAGTGATTTGCATTACATCCATTGAGTTTCTGAGTTGAGGTTTCTTATTCTGTTGTGAAATTCATCATTTGTTGGTTTTGTTCTTTAAACAGTGATTTTGTGTGCAAGTGATGCTTGGTTCATTTTGTGCACTCATATACTGTATAATGTATATACAGTATAACCATGTTTTGAATTTAATTAATTATTTTTTTAATAATCACATTTACATTTTTCAATCACAAAATTTTTGGTGAATGCACGTATGAAACTTGTGGGGTTCAATTCCTCCAAGAACTTTAAGAACCATTGTTCTAGGATTTCTGCCATGGTGTTCTAGAAGCCAAACCTTACTAACACACTTCATTATATCAAGAGTTTGTCACCCGTTTAGGATTCACATGGATTGGCAGAACAACACTATTACTGACGCTTTTGTTTATTAAATCATTACAAATTATTTGTGCAGTTCAGAACAACTATTTTTGACAGCAGGACTCCATTGTTGAAAACATTTGATAATAAAATGAGAATAATAATAGAAGCTTACCGTAGTTTGATAACAACAATAATTGTATCTTAGATTCATGTATGTAACACTTTTCAACATTTATTCAATTTAAAGAACTCCAGTCATTAAAAGTCTGAAAACTGCAATGTAAAGAGGAACTATTCAACATTTCATAATGTATTACATTATCATGCAAGTTATCACCCCCATTAACATTTACTTTGCTTGTAGTTGTTTTTATGCATGCAAATGTGGAGCTTTTCACGAGCATTGCATATGATTACCTGTGTAAGTAAATACACAGGTGGAAGTGTGGACCTGTTGAACAAACATTTATGCACCATGCAAGGTGCTTCTGGAGCCAGAACACTATAAATAAGTGTTCAAGTTGAAAATGAAGCTAGGCATTCTGGAAAAAGATTTACAACCAACAAACACGAAATACGATTGTCCTGAAAATGCAGACAGTAGGAAAAAAAAAAATACATTGAATTTCGATCTTAATTTTTAAGACTTTGGCCCTGCTGTCAGCTTTATTTAAGCTACATTGTACAAGTGACAATTCAGAGTTTCTGCTTTCAAGAGACACAATTTAGACATGAATGATGAGAGTGTACAGAGACAAAGAATGTGTGAAATAATGAGTCTGCCAAAGCCAACTCAAGAGTTTTGTTTAAATGTTGTAATATTTATTTATTTTACTTTAATAATTCCTCCAACCTTATTCACATCATTGTATTCTCAGGGCATTTAATTTGTCCCAAGTGAACTGGTGTGGTAGTCTTAAAAGACGTTTCGCTTCTCAGCCGAGCAGACTTCATCAGTTCATGCAACAAGACTAGATAGGACAGTTCTAGCCCAAGTGTTGGTGTGGAAACTCAAGTATTATAACAGTCATTTGGGTGGGATCACCCTCGTTACTATTCCATTCAGTCATTTGGAAGGGATGAAAGGACAGCATTATATGTGGGAGATAGGTGGTCTCCTAAGCTCCCTCCTCTGTTCAGATGGACACTGAAACGGAACTGATCTAGTTCTTTTTCGTTTTTAGTCCCTTCAAGAGCGTGGCCACACAAAAACGCTGCAATGGACAAAATGGCGAAACAATAAAAGACCTTGGCAGATACACTGAAATGTGCGGGGAATTGCCTGCCTCACTCCTCTTTCAAAATAAATAAATAAATAAATTTGTTCTCCGTCTATGGTTCTTGTGTTCTCTTGTTTCTCTATGATGTGCAGTTAGCTGAGTCCAAACCTGAAGAGTTCGTCAGTCTGAACTTGCGCCTGCTCAGTGGCTAATTGGTTTCCCCAATATACAGTATACAGTACATCAGTGCATTCCTCACTGCACTGTAGATACACCAGACTGTTTTTCAGGTATGGTGTGTCCGGTCTTTGGGGCTGAGACTTTGTCTCAGAGTGTTAACAGGTCTGAAGTGTACTGAAAAGTTGTGTTGGTTAAAAATCATAAGTTTCTCAAATAGACCTGACCATACAAAAATGACAATGTTGTTGCATCTGTCACTCTTTTCCTCCTCATGCACCTTGTTGTTGTTTCTTCTGGAGCTAGATGCACTTTTTACAAATGACCATTTGGGACAATTACACGTTTTGAGGGCATCCCTCAGGTCTGTTGTGTTCAGAATTACTATGTCTCCTTGTCTCCTAGTAGGATTGCGATTCACACTGGTTGGGAACCACTGCTCTTGGGAGAAATTTGAAGTAGTGATGCACCAAAATGAAAATTCTTGACCGAAACCGAAAAAAACGAAACTGGGGAGCCCAAGGGTGAAAACCAAAAGCCAAAACACCGGAAGAATTTGCAAGCGCTTTTCATACAAAAATCCAAAGCAAAACCCTTTACATTAATTAAAACATAAAAATAAATCAAACCCACCAATCATTAATTATAAAACTATGCCCATCATTAGTAAAATTGCATTTATGGCTACGACTGTAGCGCTCCCAACCTATAGAAATACACTTCTAGAACAACTTGTCTGAATTTCTGAACACTGTCACTGAAAAAAAAAGATGGACTTGAAGAGTATATCTGAAAATTAACGTCGACAAGCACACTAACATATATATTTTTTCCAATGTCTGTATTCTGCTTTTCAGTGGAATCTTTTTAAATTTTAAAACATAACTCTCTGTTAAAACAGCTTTTTGGGGCCAAATTTATTTTCAATGCCAAAACCTATTGACCATGTTCTGGCTCCTTATGGGCTGATATAAGGGAGCATTCCGCTTTTATGCTCAACGCTTGCCTCAAGCGCAAAAACTCAAAACACAGGCAAAAGCATATAAAGCAACGTTCATGACAAACCGATCTGAGTAGTAACCCTAAAAAAAAAAAAAAAAAAAAAACAATGTACTGTCACGAAACTCACGGGCATCATCCTGAACTTGCTCGGCGAAGGAAAACGCCCCAGTTAATAACTCTGTTGACACATGGCGGGCGGCTTTCTCTGGCAAGGTAACTCTTGATGCTTCGGCAATCATGAGCCGAGTACCAGGCAGGCAGTTCTTCTTACGCTCCTTAAGAAAGAAGAATGATTCCGCCACAAAACTGCAGTACCCCGTGACTTCAGAGCATAAACAAAAGGCTGACGGGTAATGGAGTTTTTCCAGCGAGGGACGATTGTCGAAACAATTCCGGTTTATGGAGCTCTTGCGCATGCGCATTCATTTAGCCGGATATTGTGAGACACACCTCATAGATATAGAGAATAGCAAAACTGTTGATGTTCCTACGGTGGCAGCCATGTTGGGGAGGTCGACTTTCCCATAAACGGAAATACATTGATATTGAAATTAAATCGCAACTTACTCAATTCTCAACCCATTTTCACGACATTTACTCTTTTTGCCAACATCCTTGTTCCTTTTTTTTTCTTTTTCTTGCCGTCCACACACATGACATGCGCTGACAACTTTGAGCCCCCCCCTAGTTTAGCGTCGCCGAAAGCACGCAGTTCGAAAGGGAAGCATCTCTCGAGCCATATCTGTAATTTTTCCCTCCAACGGCTTTCCTAGTGTTGGGAGGTTTTCATAATATAAGAAATGGGAAAACTATCGCAATGTTAACTTATGTTTACAAAATATGTTGTATTTGAACCCACAGATAACTGATGCGTAATTGACGTCCCATATTTAGCTGATGTTATGTGACAAATTTATGTCTTACACAAGAGGTCAGGAGTACGCCAGCACTCAGTTTATAACGCTCAACCCATAGTTAATTCTTGTTGACCCAAATGATCATGCACATACATGAGCATTCTTACCATTATTATTATAGGACATTTTATGTAAACACAAAATAATGTTCCTAATTGTCATGACAACATGGTTGTACCAAACCTATGAATTTGTAATAACCATTATTTGACCTCCCAAACATGATCATTAATATTAAAAACAATGTTCAGATAATTATCGCTTACAAAGTTGCTATGGTGACTGAATTGAAATCGTGTACAGGTGCTCATCTGCCTCACACAGTAGATAAGATTACTGTAGCTTTCACGACAGTGGTGCTGCTGGAGCGGCCAAGTCAACACTGCTGTGCTTATGAATGTGGTTATTTATATGAAAACCTAATTTAGTTTATAGACCTGAAGCAATCCAGACCTCAACGATGCAATTACCAGATTTGTTCTAAATTGGTGTGGAGCAGAATGCACAGGAAACAGAAATGTGATAAAATCTGATTAGATTGATATATGTTTGAATTGTAATGTCTACAATAATATACAAGCTCAGAATTCCTTGAGTCAATAAGCTCAATATATTCAAATAAATTTTTATGGCAGCTTTGTAAACCTGCAGCTTCATGACAATGGGAATTTATTTTAGAACGAGGACAAGAAATGCTATGCGTTTTGGAAGCACCTAATCAAAACTATGAAGTTGACATTGTTCACAAATGATCAAACACAAGTCAGATAACTTTATTGTTCTATTGTACACATTTGATACATTACATAAGGTGCAACTACTGGTATCTACATACTGCACCTCTAAACCAGTTATAATTAAAAAATAATAATTAAATAAAAAACCAAACAACAAACATACAAACAAACAAAAAACCCAGATACCACTTCTCAATATGTGAGGAAGGATGATTACAAAAACAGCACAAAAATGTGATTAATCATAAAGCTATTGTACCCTTTGGTCAAGAAGATTACAAGAAAAAACAGGGAAGGCAATGTAAAATCCTTTTTTGCTGATCAAACTTCTGCTGGGAATTGCACACATTTCCGACAGCATTTCCAGCAGGTGTAAGAGACTATTGGTTTTGTGTTGAAGCGTTAAAGCGAGGGTATTCAAACTATGGCCCGGGGGCCATTTGCGGCCCGCCACCCATTTTCCAGTGGCCCACAGTATATGCACAGACAGCAAATTACACTTTGTTGAAAAAAAGGGTGGAAGTGGGCATCTAGTGTGGGTGGCAAAAAACGGGTGTGAGGTTGTTAATGCAACACCCACATCCAATGGGTGTGGAGGGGGTTGTGGTTGATGGAAACTACCACAAATATGAATACATTGGTTTTATATACAGTAGAGCTTTTCTAGTTATGCTAAAATGGAAATAAACTATTTACAACTAAAAACATTTCTCTTCATTACATTGTGGTGAATAGAGGTTGAGTAATTCATTTTCGACAGCAAAAGAAACTCCACTTTCTGCTCCTTGTCAAGGTCCAATTTGTGAATATATCACATAAACGATCCGAAAGTACAAGTACTGCTTTAAAAACAGATTCCTATTGTTTTGGTTCTGAATGTGGGGATAGGATTTGGGCCACTGTTCAATGCAGGGGAGGATTTACTCTTGTGGGATCCAGGGCTGGCCCCCAAATTTTGAAAAATCCTAAACTATTAGCTCAACTAAAGGCTTACCATCTTTAACGGAAATCTGTGACGTAGCATTTTTTCAAAATAACTAATAAATAAACCCTGTACAGTGTAATTGCTTGATTTTAGTTATTTCAATAAATTCAATTTGAACAATTTCTAAGTGGCCCTTGCATCGATTTTTCTCTATGCGGCCCTTGAAGGGAAAAGGTTTGGACACCCCTGCTTTGAAGCAACATTTGTATGCATGAAGTATATTTGGCATAGTCCACATGAAGCTACAGGAGCACACCCTGACCTACTCCGACAGAGCGGGAGTAACTCCATCAAATGTTCCAACAGTGGATGACGGCACCCAGAACAGTACTACTGTATAAGGCATGCATTCACCATAATGCTGACAAATGTACCATCGCCATTTTACTCATGGTAAAACCACTGTAGTTGGCAACATTCGATACTTAAGTCATAAAATAGTGCTGAGATTTGTCTAAATTCACATAGGAAGAAATAAATTGTAAAAAACAAATACAAATAAAATAAAAAACCTCACAATAATAATACAGTAGATACATTCAGATCAGCAGGTCTTTAGCTCTCTCCCAAAAGTCTGTTGTGTTTCACATAGTTAACTAAAATCAGTCATGCCAGAACTTTGATTGATGTGTGTCATTAGTATGACACGCACAGGATAAATACATGCAAAATTAAAGTGAAAGAAGGGAAAATTAACTTGACTTAAACACAGGTTGAAGCAGGTTCAAATAGGTAAACAAAAAATGTTTCAAGCCACATTGGGTCTGAAGTTAATGTCCAACTATTTTGTGCATAAATTTAAAATCGATCTAACAATTTTCTATAGATTTTTCAATAGTTTTTTTTTTTTTTTTTTTTTTTTGATCAAGTATAGTATTTGTTCTGCAATTGGCTGGCGACCAGTTCAGGGTGTACCCCGCCTCTCGCCCGGAGATAGCTGTGATAGACTCCAGCACGCCCGCGACCCTTGTGAGGATAAGCGAAATCGAAGATGAATGAATAATATTCGTTTGTTTGCCAAGTTGGTGGCTAAGAACAGGAGAATTTTCCATTCGAATACTCAATAAGCACCAGTACGAAACAATGAGTCGACCTCCAACATGGCAGTTCTTCACATCTTGGGAAACGCTTGTCCTTTATAGTCGCAAGTTAGCTGGAGCCTATTTCAGCTGACTTTGGACGAGAACCCGCATGCACCCTGGACTGGTTGCAAACCAATCATAGAGCACATTTAGAAAAACAACTACTAACGCTCCCACCGATGGCTATATTTTTAAGGGGATTGAGTTCTGTTTGTCTAAAGACAGGATGCAATCCCTCCAGTGTATTCTGAGCGTACTAAGGGGTCTTCTACCATCCGGGCATGTTGGGACACCTCCTTTGAGAGGTGCTTAGGGAGCATCACAACGAGATGACGGAGTCATTGCAACATTGCTCATATCGAACTGAGAGAGGAGAGTCTCGACTGTGAGCATTTTATGAAGGTTTGAACTCCTCACCCCATCTTTAAGGCTATGTCCTGCCACCCTGCACAGGAAACTGGTTTTATAAGTACTCAAGTCTTATACGTTTTTGGAATATTACAAATGCAAAAGACGACCAACGACAGCATTTGATTAATGATGTGCTGTGAATTCAGACACACTTCTCACTGCGACTACAGGAATGGGTTGTAATACCAGCCTCAGTGCCACATACTGTCACACGTCGGGCACACAGCTTTTACCAGAAAAAGAAGTTCAAAGCCTTTTGCAGCTTTAGTTGAATTCTGGTGTTCCTGCCTTCGAGCTTATTTACTAACTCATCCACCAGTGATGAGGGTGGGTCTCCCCTCGCGTGATCCGCGTCCACCTCCTCCAATGCAGCTGAGTCGAAGTCGGCAGTACAAACCCAGGTCAAACTGGAAGTTCAGCTGAGGTCGTTCTCGCTGTGATTATCTCCACAACTGAGACTATGAATGTGATCCAAATTCCTCCGTGGGTGCTGATGATTGATGAAGCCCAGCGACGGGACATATTTTCTCCAGGGTAACGAACTCCTCCAAAGGCAGCCGAAGCAGCCTTTAGGTCTGTTCTCTCTCATATGGTGCTTGTCACGGTCAGGCCCATCTACAGTCGATTTGCGGTCCACTCACAAAGCACCCCTGCAGGTCAGGTCACTTATCGTGATTCCAGTTACTCCATTGTTACGATGCCCATGTGAGCAGGTAAGACCCCAGACAGAACTCTCGAGTCTCAGCTAGCAGTCTGTCCAGGTTACTTCAGGATACTCTGACCTGCTGTTTGGCTTCAATGTGCCAATTCAAGCACAGAAAAACTGGGTTCACATTGGTTAACCTTGAAGCAGATAAGAGTTTGTTTTAAATCTTCATTTTCGCACCTTTAGGTGTTAAGTTGCTCTGTCCATAACTGCCTGATCGGATACGCGATCAATATACTTTTCTTATTTTCACAATAAGACAATCTCTTTTCACTTGTCGAGGACACATTAATCTTTGGTGTTTTGGAGTTGGTCCTGTTTTCACCCAGGGTATTTCCATGATCCAGAGCTACAGGATGGGCGGTGCTTTATTATCCACTTCTTCTATTGTTCACTGTTTAAACTGAAGTCGGCGCTACTGCAGCTTTCTTCATAAGTGGGTGGAGGCTCTGTTACACAGACATACAAACATAAAAGGATGACATATTGTGTTACACGTGAGTCATTCAGAGAAGTTGCTTCATCACTCGTATCGTCTATTGTCTACTGTTTAAACTGAAGTTGGTGCTACTGCAGCTTTCTTCATAAGCTGTTGGAGGCTCTGTGACACAGAGATATAAACCAAATAGAATACCATATTGCGTTACTTTCATGAGTCATTCAGAGAAGTTGAAACAAACTACACAAAAAATTTATGATGCTGAATAGGACACTTGAAATACTTTAAAGTATTTACTATTCGGGTAGCAAAGATTAGAAAAAAATCCACTTTCCATATTTGTTATGGACAAAAAGGCTTCCTCTGGGCTTAGTTGCATGATCACACTTGAATAGCAAAGATATTGCAGTGTGAAAATAGGATTACTAACTAATTCTATTCATGTTTGTTTTAGTATTCAGAGAAATTAAAGTACATTTACAAAATATGGCACAACCACAAAAACAATCTAGTTGTAAACGTTAATTAGTCATGGGACACTGTAAAGAGCTATGGTAGATATAAAAAGTCTACACACCCCTATTTAAATGCCAAGTTTTTGTGACTCAAGAGCAGAGCTCAAAGAACGAAATCATTTCATAAACTAATTCAGCTCATTACGTTTACTGAAAAGATTTGTTCTTTTGAACGAAACGTTTGCGAATGAAACAACACTATATCAGAAGTCCTAATTAGAATACGGGATTATCACAACATTTAACTCTCACGCACCAAGTCGGCTTTGATACAGATACAGTCGTAGGTTGCTGCTCGACACCGGCAGAACTACTTTTACGGAGTTCAAAGTGTACTTTCATTGAGGAGCTATGAAACTGCAGTCTGGTCTGGCTGCCTACAACAACTGCGACCCCCACTCCTGCATCGCGTCCATAGTGGATGCACCACGAACGGCGAAGGACGAAGCAGAAGTGGGGCAAGCGTGTGTGTGTGTGTGTGTGTGTGTGTGTGTGTGTGTATGTCTATATATGCGCGCACGCCACCACAGTCGTGAGAAAAATGCCGACTCCTAACCAGTCCGCGGTGCAAATAGGTTGGGGAACACTGTTCTAAGGCATTAAATATAACATGGAACACAGTGAAGACAGTCATTTTCAAGTGGATAAAATATGGCACAACAGTAAAAAGTGAAGTTCTCATTTGCAATGGCCATCTAGCAGCACACAGCGGAGTCAAACAAAGCAAAACAAAAGCAAATACATATACAAAAAAAAAAAATCATAGAATGTGATATTGCTACATTATAGCACAAGGTGAATAAAAGGTTCAAAACAGGCTAAAAAGACGTGCAGCAATCATGTACAGTATTCCTCACTAACTTCTAACTAGGTCACATTGAGGGTGGAAAGTCTTTTGAAATGATTTATCTTGGTCTTATTTTTTTATATTCCAAAAACCTAGTATTTAAACAATGGGTGTGTAGACTTTTTATAGTCACTGTAGGGCTACATGAACTGTAGCAATCATCCATCCATCCATTTTCTGTACCGCTTTATCCTCACTGGGGTCACGGGCGTGCTGGAGCCTATCGCAGCTATCTTCGGGCGAGAGGCGGGGTACAGCCTGAAATGGTCGGCAGCCAATCGCAAGGCACATAGAAACAAACAACCATTCGTGCACACATTCACATCTAAGGGCAATTTAGAGTTTCCAATCAACCTACCATGCATGTTTTTGGGATGTGGGAGGAAACCGGAGTGCCCGGAGAAAACCCACACAGGCACGGGGAGAACATACAAACTCAGCACAGGCGGGGCCGGGAGTTGAACCCCGGTCCTCAGAACTGTGAGGCTGACGCTCTAACCAGTCATCCACCGCGCCACCCTGTAGCAATGAACCAAATCAATTTACTCTTTTGACACATTAAGGGAAATCAAATGCAACAACTTGCAACAAAGTGATATTTCCAAGCACATATCACTCTGTTGCTTACTTACCATGAGGATAGTCCCAGCTGCTGTACTCTGGAGGCAAGATGAGCGAACAGGAAGTGGGAACAGGTGTGGGGTCTCCCTCAGTGAAAAAAGGTATGGTGGACCCAGTTGAAACACAGAACAAGGGGGCGGAAGTGTCGGGCCGCCTGCGGCCGGGATGCAGCACTGCACTGGGTGCGTGGCTGAAAGCGCTCGGCGACATGGTGACAGGCTGACCAGAGGGATCTTGCTGAGAATGACTCTTTGTGGGGATCTCTTCGCTGGCCGCAGCACCTGCACACAACTCTTCATCGTCCTCAACCGGAGGGGCACTGGGTGTCACCCCTGCTGCATTGGGTGCAACGGCCACGCTGCAGCGATCTGGACTGGAAGGTACAGTCCTCGCAGGAGACAAGTTCATGGCAATGTTCCCAATGTAGATGGGCAGAATGACAACCGTATCTGGAGATTTTAATGCAACCTGTAACCACAAACAATTATGGACTTTAATTTTTTCCTTCAGACAATCATTTTGTAATACAAAAAAAAAGAAAAATCAGATTTATAAGATAATCTACAGTAAAATGAAAATCTCAAACAACAACAGTGCATTGTAGCTTCATAATTTTTGAATCAATTGCTTATTAAATGGCTTTTATTGACTAGTCAGCAGCAAGTCTTTCTTGGTTAGATTTTATTTTGTTGAATTTGACTGTGCAATAATTACCATATCAGGTAGCGAGAGAATACAGTATACACCATGGTAACTGAATTACATGACCACAGTCTGCAAAATGGTACAATTTTAAGAATATTCTTAACTGTTTAATGATGCTATAAATGTCTGAACGAAGGGACTTTATTGATACTTTTAAAGACTCTACTGAAAATATTGATCCCACACTAATGTGTCTATGTCTGTTTTAATAAAATGAAAGCGTTCACTGGGTCAGTATCTAATATGAATGATTAACAATGATTGGAAAGCCTATGATAAAGAAAAAGTATCTAAAATTGTGTGACCATGCAAATAATTGTCACTTTTTGTCCAATAATTTATTTATGTATTTTATTAGTAACAAGCAAGCTAAAATGAGTGCAATGGGCAATTTAAATAAACTCACAAATATACTAAGCATGAACAGTCAGACCCACAAACCTGAATGAAGTAGTTAATATCTATGAGGCTGCAGCCAGTCAGCGCTGACTGAGGAAGAGGTGGGACAATGATCTGTTCTCTCCACTCAGCGTGTTTTCCTGCCTTCACTCCGGCTCCCTCCACTTCTGCAATGGTTCGGAGGTCAAACACTTGCCGCTTGGTCTTATAGGTCACTTTCTGGCAACAAAAGGAAAAACAAAGCAGTAAACATAACAATGTGACAGTTGTTGCAAACCCTGTCACACATCTCTGTAGCACATTGCTGGGTTAAACATGATCAAGGAAATCACAACTCGTTCAATTGCCGTTTTAACTTACACTGATGACATTTTTTCGGTATTAACATAACAATGAAGATTTGAGGTTTCGGGGACGAAGTGTCAAACATTTCAGAAATATTACAGTGCATTACAAAAAAAATGTTTAAACTGTCTTTTTTTCCCACTGATTTAGGACTATTTTGCATCGCTTAATCCGTTTCTCTTGCTCGGGTTAGGCTTTTTATGCCAAATTGTTTATTAATCAAATTTTACAAACGTTTTAGAACTTCTGTTTATTGTAAATTGAATAGTAGACATTGATAAAAGCAAGTAGCTGTAAATTGAATGTTACGTCATCATTGTTCAAAATTCAGGGCCTGAACTTCCATCTATTTTAAAATGCATGTACATGTTAACAAAAACGTGGCCATAGTTAATATAGTAAAGTAATATAGTATGTAAGTATAGTAAAAGTTAACCTGATTGAGCAAAAGCAATGTGATATTTGGATTCAGCACGTCAAAATTGTCCTAAATCAGCTAAGAAAATCTTAGACAACAAATTTGTTGTTGACCAGTGTGTTCAATTCCTTCGGAGAGTTCAGGGCTTCAGGCTTTACCTGAATGAGACTAGCCAGGACACATCCTGTGTCTTTCCCAGACTTGTTGTGGATCTCAGTGGCTAACTTGATCACCTGACCGGGAATGTAGCCCCTGAGGTCACTTCTTGCTTTCAGCATAAGGGTCCCAGACTTCACCAAAAGGTAGTTAAATTTCTTAGTGGTAACAGCATAGCTCATGTGCTGCAGAGACAGGGAATAAAGTTGAATGATTGTGTACTGCGACATATTATTGAAAGCAAACATGTCAAGCTCCCGGCCCGTGGGTAGGTCACTTCCGGCCGGCGCAGCAATTTCGGCCAGCCCGGGATCAATTGGAAGTCGGCACAGCGGTGTCAGCCAAACATGTGCACGTAATTCCATGAGCAGCATCCTTTTATTTGTATGAGCTGTACAGTAATCAGTGTTGGGGTGTGGGGATACGACAGTCAGCCAATCAGGTACCAGTTTGAAAGGAGCCACATGGCTACTTATGAAGCCTCTTTTGCATTTTAAGTACGAGTAATCGTTACTGCAAATTTTGGAATCTCTGTTTGTTGTCGATTGAATGAAGACGCATTACCGAAGAACTCGTGGTTGTGTCAGCACAAATCTGACTGCTGCAAAATGAAAGTGACTGGCGAAGGACAACGATGAAAAAAATGTCGACGGACATCTTATTTCATCAGAGGCAATGACGTCTACAGGAATGCAGTACTTTTCAGATTGTCATGGGGTGAGTTTTCATTAACTTTATCTGTGTTACGTTAGTGTTTATTTGAAGTTTTGACAAAAATGAAAATGGTGCTGGCAATCATATGCTAAATTACTTTGAATATTGAAAATTTTGGGTGATGTAGGCAAAGTATTTTGGAGAAGCAGCAGCTGATGCCAACATCCCCATTCGCTTGTGGCGTAGCAGTTTGCTAATCTTCCTCGGGGTCCATATATAATTAACAGGACAAACAATAAATTAGTACAGCACAAAGTACATCAATACAGTAGTTACACATGATTCATTGATACTGTAATTAGAATACATGCTACAGAGTCGAACAAGTAAACAACATCCATCCATCCATTTTCTGAGCCGCTTCTCCTCACTAGGGTCGCAGGCGTCCTGGAGCCTATCCCAGCTATCATCGGGCAGGAGGCGGGGTACACGCTGAACTGGTTGCCAGCCAATCGCAGGGCACATACAAACAAACAACCATCCGCACTCACATTCACACCTATGGGTAATTTAGAGTCTCCAATTCATGCATGTTTTTGGGATGTGGGAGGAAACCGGAGTGCCCAGAGAAAACCCACGCAGGCACGGGGAAGAACATGCAAACTCCACACAGGCGGGGCCGGGGATTGAACCCGGGTCCTCAGAACTGTGAGGCTGACGCTCTAACCAGTCGTCCACCGTGCCACCCAAGTAAACAACATTAACACAAAATACACCAACTCATAATTTGATAAAATATGAAATCAAATACTGTTCAAACATAAAATGTTTGTAAAATGTATTTTAATACTAATTAATCCTAATTTTAATTTAAGCAACACCTCTCAGATGAAAATCTGAATCAGAATCATCTTTATTTGCCAAGTATGTCCAAAAAACACACAAGGAATTTGTCTCCGGTAGTTGGAGCCGCTCTAGTACGAACACTTTGGAGGCATAAAGATATTGACAAAAAAAAACAGTCACTAGAAAAGAGTATGAAGTGGATATAATCCATCCATAATCCATCCATGCATCCATTTTCTGAGCCGCTTATCCTCACAAGGGTCGCGGGAATGCTGGAGCCTATCCCAGCTATCATCGGGCAGGAGGCGGGGTACACCCTGAACTGGTTGATCAAACTGGTTGCCAGCCAATCGTAGGGCACATACAAACAAACAACCATTCACACTCACATTCACATCTATGAGTCTTATTAGAGTCTTCAATCAACCTACCATGCATGTTTTTGGGACGTGGGAGGAAACCGGAGTGCCCGGAAAAACCCCACACAGGCACGGAGAGGACAGGCAAACTCCACACAGGCGGGGCCGGGGATTGAACCCTGGTCCTCAGAACTGTGAGGCAGACGCTCTAACCAGTCGAATAACCATGCTGCTTGAAGTGGATATAATAAAACCTAAATAGCAGGCATATCAAACCTGCAGCCCAGCGGCCACATCATTTTATGTGGCCGGCGAAAGCAAATCATTTGCGTCGACTTCCATGAGTCTTGCTAAAATCTGTACCAAAATTTCACATCGTAATATGTAATAAATAATAATGTTGAGATATTGCAAGCATTTTTTTTTTTTTCAGGATCTGAGGAAAGGCAGAGCCATGCCGAGCTGACTTAATAAAAGGTGAGCTACACTTAGGACTGTCAATGCAAGCACAGGGAGAACATGCAAATGCCACACAATAACGGCAGATCCGATTCAAACCCAGAAACCTTTCCTGCGAGGCAAACGCGTAAACAGGAGCTACCCTGTGATCTTGCTCAGATGTGAAATCAAATAAGCATCAATCACGGGTAAAGGTTAATGTTTGTTTAATAAGATGTGCACTTACATTAATGTCCGGCAACTCATTAAGGTTGAGCAGGTTGAGAAGGTAGAAGGGCCTCTGGGCATTGTAGTCCTTGGCAAAGCGAGGGGTGTCAATGGCAGCTTTCACACGGTAAATAATCTTTCCAAACGGTCCTTCGAAAGAAGATGGTGCTGCGGCTGATGGAATGCCAGAGAAAAAAGGAATTTTAATACTTTTAATCTTTAAAAATGCAGTCGTTAGAACTTTTTTCAAACTATAAGGAGATATTTTGGAAGATTTCGGCATATTTTGTCTCAGCTTCATGTTTGTGACTCAAGACAAGAATATTGAAGGAAACAGAAAGAAAAGACGTGAGGGCAATGAATGTATAATTTAACATACGAGGTAAAATTTCTGCGATTGGCTGGCAACCAGTTCAGGGTGTACCCCGCCTCCTGCCCGATGATAGCTGGGATAGGCTCCAGCACTCCCGTGACCCTAGTGAGGAGAAGCGGCTCAGAAAATGGATGGATGGATGGAAGGGAAAATTTTGTTTTATCTTTACAAATAATTGTCCTACAGTATTATGGGTAGGGTTTGGAAAAAAAAGCTGAGCCACACCCTTTGCCATCCTTTGTTTTCCTTCAAGCCTGTTCCTCATTGAGAAGTTTCTCCAGGGACAAGTCTGCTGCTGATGTCAATAAGAATTAACCAAGAGAGACAGGTGGCTGCAGTCGTCGTGCAGACAGCCTGGCAGCAATAACAGAGTAAGCAGCAGACTAAAATTCCCTGGAGAGATGCTACACATGGATACTCAAAGCGTTGCGTTTGCATGCAGACTACAATTACAGGTTGATATTGGGTGAAATGTTTTGATAAGTAAAGGTTTTAAGACTTTACCGACGTAAAACATTGTCTCACCTTTCAAATACATCAAAGACCTTTTTTCATAATGAATGTTTGTCAGTGGTTTAATTTGAGTTCAATGTTAGATCAACTCGCAAAACGTCTGCCATCTACATACTGTACAGTATGTTGGGAGAGAGGATGCAGCGATACATCTAGGTCTAGGAGTAACAAATTCTAAAGACAAGCACCCCTTTGTGTCACCCTTTCATTTACCTCTCTTCCAATAATCTTGTCCCTACGGAACTAGATCATCAATCATTGTATCTTCTAACTTCATTCTTGCATTAAGCATCCTTCTTTGAAGTTTCTCAGCCAGCACCCTCTTCTTATTTTTGTGTTTTCATTGTTGTCTCATCGAAAAATGACCCAGCCAAAATAACCTGATACCTCAACTTTGGACAATCATAGTGCCCTACATGGAGAAAAAGGATGCATATGAGGCAATAAAGAAGAGCAGATGAAACTAGGGATATTAGGGGTAAATAGTACTAACCTATATATTGCCAAAAAAACAAGTATCATACCTACATACATTACGCATTTGTGTGTTTTATAAAGATATTTTGTATATATGTGCATTCATGCACATATATTCTGTCTTACTTCAGATAATCTTCATTCCTTTCCTTTCCAGTGCAAGCCTCCACCTTTCTAACTGTTCATTCACCTGCTCCCTGCTTTCACTGCAAATCACAATGTCATCTGCAAACATAATGGTCCGCTGGGATCCCAGTCTAACCTCATCAGAATCAGAATCAGAATCATCTTTATTTGCCAAGTATGTCCAAAACACAAAAGGAATTTGTCTCCGACAGACAGTCAATTTACAGAACACTTTGGAGACAAATACATTGACAAAAAACAATTGTGCAAAAAGATGCAGAGTCCTCTAGCACTTAGAGCAGTTCGAATGACTAATATTGCAATAGTCCGGTGCAATGACCATTGTGCAAAGGGCGCTGAGACTTCAAGGAGTGTATGCGGTTTAAAGTGACGAGTAGTGCGATCATCTGGGACAATGTTGGTTGTGCAAATGTTACAGATACTCCTCAAACAGTGTGCAAATGGAGCAGATGCTACTCTGGCACGAGTGGCCAGTATATGCAAATAGTGCAGCATGGCGAGACAACTACAGTGAGTGCACGAGTAATACATAATTGGCCCCACAGAAATGTGACAACGAACTCGGTCAAAAAAAAAATAAAAAAATTGCCAGCTTGTTGTAATGGAATTATAGGTTAGGTGTTTAAGAAGTTGATCGCAAGAGGGAAGAAGCTGTTGGAATGTCTACTAGTTCTAGTTTGCATTGATCGGTAGCGCCTACCTGAGGGAAGGAGCTGGAAGAGCTGGTGACCGGGGTGCAGACGGTCCGAGAGGATTTTGCACGCCCTTGTCTTAGTTCTGGCAGCGTGCAAGTCCTCAATGGTGGATAGGGGGGTACCGACAATCCTTTCAGCAGTTTTGATTGTCCGTTGCAGTCGGAAACGACACTTGCCTTTTCTCCCCTTCCTCCTCTCTTGTTTTCCTCATTCATCAACTCCTCAAAGTATTCTTTCCATATATCCAGCACACGACTGGCACCAGTCAACATATTTCCATCTCTATCCTTAATCACCCTAACCTGCTGCACATCCTTCCCATCACTATCCCTCTGTCTGGGCAACCTGTATAGATTTTTTTCTCCTTCTTTAATGTCCAACCTGGCATACATGTCATCATGTGTCTCGTTTGGCCTTTGACACCTCTATCTTCACCCTATATTGCATGTCCATGTATACTTTTCTCCTCTTCTCAGTCCTCTCAGTGTCCCAGTTCTTCTTAGCTAACCTCTTTCCTTGTGTGATTTTATGTACTTTGTGGTTCCGCCTTCTCCCCTTTCCTACCAGAAGATTCACCAAGTAGTCTCAAGCCTTTCTGATTACCTTGAGTGTAGTAGTCCAGTCTTCTGGAAGCTCCTCGCATCCACCGAGAGCCTGTCTCACCTCTTCTCGAAAAGCCACACAATACTCTTCCTTTTTCAGCTTCCACCACATGGTTCCCTGCTCTGCCTTTGGCTTCTTA
This sequence comes from Phycodurus eques, assembly GCF_024500275.1. Classification (NCBI taxonomy): domain Eukaryota; kingdom Metazoa; phylum Chordata; class Actinopteri; order Syngnathiformes; family Syngnathidae; genus Phycodurus; species Phycodurus eques. The sequence goes on from NC_084539.1 coordinate 6,536,415, forward strand.
ATTTTCTTCATCTAGCTCCTTCCAGAATTTCTCTTTCACCTCTCGGTCACATCCTACCTGTGGGGCATAGCCACTAATCACATTATACATAACACCCTCAATTTCAAGTTTCAGCATCATCACTCAATCTGATACTCTTTTCACCCCTAAGAAATTCTTAGCTAACTCTTTCTTTAAAATAACCGCTACTTCATTTCTCTTGTGATCTACACCATGGTAAAATAATGTAAACCCTGCCCTTAAACTTCTAGCCTTACTGCCTTTCCACCTGCTCTCCTGGACACATTATATATCAAACTTTCTCCGAACCATCATGTTAACTGACTCCCAAGCTTTTCCTGTCATAGTCCCAACATTCAAATTCCCCACATTTAGTTCTAGGCTCTGTGCTTTATGCTTATCTTTCTGCCTAAGAACCTGCTTTACACCACTCCATCTTCAACCCACAGTAGCTGAATTTCCAACAACGCCCTGTAGGTAAACGGCGCCGGTAGCGGACATTGTTAACCCAGGCCACGAATGATCCGGTATGGAATTCTTTGGATAAACGCTCATATTTGTTTGGCAAAGTTTTAAGCCAGATGGCCTTCCTGACACAGCCCTACGCATTTATCCGGGCTTGGGACTGGCCTACAGTTTGCATTGGCTTGTGCCCCCCATAGGGTTGCATTGCCTGGCCACACAATGAATACAGTACAAATAAAAACATCTCCATTATATCTGTATGTATAGTGCCATGAAAAGGTATTGGCCCCCCTTCTCAAAAACTTATATTTTTGCATATATTCCCCACTTTAATGTTTAAGATAATCAAACAAATGTACCGTAAATATCAGACAAATATAACCCAAGTGAACTTAAAATGCTGTTTTTAAATGGTGATTTTATTTATTAAGGGAAAAAAAATTAAGTTCCCTGGCCCAATGTGAAAAAGTAATGGCCCCCTAAACCTAATAACTGATTGGGCCATGAAATCAAGTGTTTTCTATAACTGGCAATGAGTCTTCTACATTTCTATGAATATATTTTGGCCCACTCTTCCTTGCAGAATTGAATTCAGCAAAAATGGAGGATTTTCGAGCATGAAAGAACTTTTTAAGGTCGTGCCGTTGCATTTCAATCGGATTCAAGTCTAGCCTTTCACTAGGCCACTCCAAAACCTTCTTCTTTTTTTTTTTTTAAAGCCATTCAGAAGTTGACTTGCTAGTGTGTTTTGAATCGTTATCCTGCTGCAGAACCCAAGTGCGCTTCAGCTTGGGGTCATATGCTCCTTCTTTTCTGTTAAAGAGCAGAATTCATGGTTCCATGAATCATACCGAGTTGTCCAGGTCCTGAAGGAGCGAGCCAGCCCAAGACCATCACACTACCACCACCATGTTGGACTGTTGGTATGATATTCTTTTTCTGAAATGCTGAGCTCAACTTTCATCTCGTCAGTCCTTGTAATATTCTCCCTAAAGTCTTCATAATCATGCTGATGTTTTTTTTTTTTTTTTTTTGCAAAAGACAAGCCTTTATGTTATTTTTGGTCAGCAGTGTTTTTTGCCTTGGATGCCATTTTTGCCCAGTCTCATCCTTATTGTTGTGTCATGAACACTGACCTTTAGTGAGCGAAAGGAGGCCTGCAGTTCTTTAGAAGTTGTCCTGAGTTCCTTTGTTGACTCCTGGATGAGTCATTGCTGTTCTCTCGGGTAATCTTTGTTGGCTGGCCACTCCTGGAAAGGTTCACAACTGTTCCATTTTTTTCTCCATGTGAGGATAATGGTTCGCTGAAATCTTAAAGCTTTAGAAATGACTTTGTAACCCTTTCGAGACTGATTGATATCAATTACTTTATTTCGCGACTGTTCTGGAATTTCTTTGGATCCTGTCATCTTGTTGCAGCTTTTGTCCGACTTGATTTTGTCAGGACAGATTCTGTTTATGTGATTTCTTGGCTGAACATGTCTGGAAGTAATCAGGCTTGGTTGTGATCAGTGAAAATTAAACAAAAATTACGATTAGCTACAATTAATTTATGATTTAACAAGGGGGGTAATTACTTTTTCACACAGGGCCAGGTAACAGTAGTTTTTTTCCTTAATAAATGAAATGACCATTTAAACACAGTATTTTAAGTTCACTTGGGTTATATTTGTCTGATATTTACAGTACATTTGCTTGATGATCTTAAACATTGAAGTGGGGAAACTATGCAAATATATAAAAATTGGAGCAGGGGCCAATACTTTTTTACAGGACTGTATATACATTTTGCCAAGCAGATTCTACCTATTATACACTACATAACACCTTCATTCCAGCAATACAAATAAAACGACATTAGGTGACAGTATCTCTCAGAAACCTCATTGCACAGTGGCTAACTGTAATTTATATTTGTAAAGGAATGTAAAACTGTGACATGAAACTTTTCCTGTGGCGTTACTAAAGGTACAAATGAATTCTGATTATATTATTTTCATCCATTTTCTGTAGAGCTTGTCCTTTGCGGGTGAGCTAAAGCCCAACCTAACTGACTTTGAGTTAGAGGCTGGGCACAACCAGGATATGTCGCAGGGCAGACTGCCTTTACAATATTTTTGTTGTTGTTGAAATTAATTGAGAATAGTCAACCAGTGTCACGTAACTATATGTGTTTCACTTTGGAGGTTCCATCCATCTATCCATCCAGTTTCCATACCGCTTATCGTAACCAGGGTTGCGGCCGTGCTGGAGCCTAAACCAGCTATCTTCGGGCGAGAGGCAGGGTACACCCTGAACTAGTCACCATCAAATCGCAGGGTACATATAGACAAGCAACAATTCACACTCACATTCACACCTACGGGCAATTTAGAGTCTTCAATTAACTTAATTAATTATTAATGTTTTTGGGATGTGGGAGGAAACCGGAGTACCCGGAGAAAACCGACGCATGCACGGGGGGAACATGCTAACTCCTCCCAGGCGGGGCCGAATTTGAACCTGGGTCCTCATAACTATGGGGCAGATGTGCTAACCAGTCGTCCACCGTGCCGCCTTTGGAGGTTGCACAAATGGACAGCTCGAGGAAGGTTTTATTCCACTTTGACACATGCTAAAAATCTCCCACTGGCTCTTCTTATGCAAAGTCTTTCCGTCAGAGAGCATGAGAGGGGGCGAGGAAAAGCAAGGGGGCATGACGACCAATTAAACCCCGACTGCACAACAGGAGAGGGACTAAAAATAAACCAAAGCCCTTGTGCCTCAGCCCACGCCAAGTGTGTTTGTGATATAGCAAACTGCATTGTGACTAAGTATCTTCCGTTGAGCTTGAGGTTACTTGCACAATCACGCGTTAACAGAGTTTAGAAGGCATATGTTAAGGGCCATGTAGAGATAAGACATAAATTAATTCCACAGTTCCTTACCAGGAATCGCCAAGCCACTTACAACCCCAATTCCAATGAAGTTTGGACTTTATGTTAAACATAAATAATTAAATAAAATACACATTGATGTCGGTTTTTGATGCAGTGCCGCCTGAGGGATCGAAGGTCACGGGCATTCAATGTTGGTTTTCGGCCTTGCCGCTTACATGCAGTGATTTCTCCAGATTCTCTGAAGCTTTTGATGATATTATGGACCGTAGATGATGAAATCCCTAAATTCCTTGCAATTGTATGTTGAGGAACATTGTCCTTAAACTGCTCGACTATTTTCTCACACACTTGTTCACAAAGAGGTGAACCTCGCCCCATCTTTGCTTGTGAATGATCTAGCAATTCAGGAAAGCTCCTTTTATACCCAATCATGTCACCCACCTGTTCCCAATTAGCCTGTTCAACTGTGGGATGTTCCAAACAGGTGTTTGATGAGCGTTCCTCAACTTTCTCAGTCTTTTTTGCAGCCTGTCCCAGCTTTTTTGGAACGTGTTGCAGCCATAAAATTCTAAGTTAATGATTATTTGCTAAATACAATAAAGTTGATCAGTTTGAAGATTAAATATATTGTCTTTGTAGTGTATTCAATTAAATATAGGTTGAACATGATTGGCAAATCATTGTATTCAGTTTTTATTTATGTTTAACACAACGTCCCAACTTTATTGGAATTGGGGTTGTACACGTACACACACACCTGTAAGAATCTGTTTTTTATTATCAGTTGGCCTGGATTTCAAATAAAAACCCATGAAACAATTAAAGAACTAAAGATGTCCCCTAAAGAACAATGCAGTTAAACAAATCATTGAAAGGAAGTTCACACCTGGGATGAGAAACTGGAAAGGGAAATTGTGTTCGCCTGCTGCGAGAGTCCCTGTGAAAAAAAACAAAAACAAAACAAAAGATTTATCACTTACAGCACAGAGAATACACAACTAAAATAAATAACACGCGAAAAAGGGAAAATCATTTGCTGGTTTAAAGAGAAGCATAAGGGTGTGTTTCTTTATGATTGTACCCACATGCAAACATTAGATTTCCAGGTAGCGCCATGCCTATTTTCCCAGTGGGATTGAGTTTCACTGACAAAGAGGTTTTGTTGTTCAAAACACAGATAAACTGATATGTTGTTTGAAGTGAACCGCTATCAACTGAAACTAGCCAACAAGGGTGATTAATAGGCCAGTGAGTAATGACTGAAACACGTAGCTGGCCAAGCATTTCTAAGCTAAGTTAATCAATGATTTAAAAAAGCAAAGCAAAAATCGACCCGGGAATGAATGCGTTGTTCTGCACCAGTACAACTTGGAGTCAGCATCCTTTTAAGCACCTGGCCTAATGGATCATAGAATAATAATGGCTTAGTTTGGATTTTAATGATGACAAAACTACAAAGACTCAGTGCATTATACCTGTCTGCTTGAGTATTTGAGGCAATCTTTATACACAGAAGCATAAGAACAACCCCCCTCCCCCCCCCGCCTTTTTTCCATGACTTTTTCAGTCTAGTTATTTTGATCTTGAATAAATGTGATTGACTTCACGCATTGCGCACAAAAGTAAAAGTTGTGGCATTAAGTGTTTACGCCATTTCGATAATGTTTTCATTTTCCAAAACACTTTTTAGTTTTCATATGGACTTAGAAATTCACCAGTCTTTGAACAAGGAGCTAAGAACGTGTACAGCATGCTAATGCCATTTTGCGCAGTTGCAATTTTAACTGAATTGGCAAGAGCAGGATTTTGTCTTTTACAATACATTACCACCACAATGCAAACACCTTGAGCCAATTAGATAATTAACAGTCCTGTCGAGAGATGACAGCTCATTTAAGTCAGAGCGTAATATCTCTCTCCGCATGACATGCCACTTTTTCCAATTAGTGTATTTCATAAAGCGGGGTCACCGTGTGTGTGTGTGTTTGTGTGTGCGTGTGTCCGTGTGTGTTGTGCTGTGCTGTGCGAGAGAGGTCATTTGCATCATGTTTACTACAATTGTACTTATAGCCCACACCTGGGACTTCTGAAACAGGACTTAAGTGAATAAAATACAAATGTATCATTATCTCACATGACAGTCAAATGGAAATCTGGTTCCATATTTTAACTTGGTGTTATGATGCCTTTTCTTGTAAGTACATTCTTTCGGCTTTTGATTGCTTTTATTCATGTGCATCATGGTGTATGAATAGGTAGACAGATAGCAATGTGTGAACATAAACCCATAACTGTGGCCTTTTTCTTTTATGTAGCTGTCCAGGAGCAAAAAATGTGGATGCGTATTATCAATGGCATGAAATTCAAGTTGATAAAGAAGTTGGTTTTCTGCTCAGTATTCTACTGTGCTTCCCGCCTTGGCTCCTTCTTTCAAAAGGTGGCACCAGGTTGCAGCTGATATCTGACTGACTAATTTATGACGTCGTGGATTGCGGAAAATTAAGAGTTGCAAACCCCAATGAAAGAATCGCACGTTAGAGTACAGTATAGTACATCATGAAGTTGCTGTATTACCACCACATGAGATTTATCTTTTATTGACTCACAATTCTGGTGATAAAAAAATGACCTCAGGGCATAGGAAAGTAAATTTATTATGTTCTCCATTTATTGTTATCAGCTTGCTAGAACACTCATGGTCTGAGGTCACACTTGCACAGCAGCATTAGGAGAAGAAAAATCCTAATTTCCTGTATGTCATTAAGTGATAATAGTGACAGGACGAAAAGTTGAAACTTACACATTCACATTTGTCATCACATTTCCAGGCACCACATTAGTCATCCTTTGTTCATTGTGGACATTGCTTGTTTTGCTTAAGAGTATGTAGCAGTGATATCTGTTGTGGTAGTCTGTCACCCTACTTGTCTCGCTCTGCTTAAATTGCTCAGGCTTCAGGGCAGAGCAGGCCACTTTCCAAAGAGATTTAGATACGGAAAAACTGCAGCGATAAAGGGGAGGACAGAGAGCGGCTGTGTCATGCATTATTTATGTGCTGCTCTGTTATGAGTGTACTGAGGGGTTGATTGGGTTGTATCGCTCTCATTCTCATTGATTTACAAATGTGTTGTTTCTTTTTTTTTTTTTTAAACATGTACTGCTACAACTACTACCGGTACTACTATTACAATAATTAAAAAAAACTCTATTAATGTAATGCCTTTAGAATAAAAAAAAAACAAAGAAAACTAATTTTCATTTAGCCAACCAAATGTGGATTGCGGAATACCATAAGCAGTTTGTTATAAAGAGATCATTGTTAGAAATAAAAATACAAATTAAAACTAAAAGCTCAAAAGTACACCACCAAAGTCTTCAACTACTAATTTTAGTGGTATACAAAAGTATATATATTTTAAGAATATATAATCTTGGATCTATTGATTTCCATTTCATTTAGTGCAACATGGAAATCAACTAGCAGACGCGTGACCATTGAATTTTTGTTTTTATTGTGTAGCTCGGCTGAATTGTCTGCAAGGTGTTAAAACAGCCTAGAAAGTGGGGTATATTCAGTCATTTATTGTGCATTCTGCAGTAACTCATATTTAATACAATTACATTACGGTTGTTCAATGAAGGCAAACAACAAGGCGAGAAAGACACTTCTAATCACCTTTGTCAGCAACAGACAACGTGCTGTTGAAGTACTGCTCCTCCGTCGTCCATGACGTGTCGTTGACTTTGTTGGAGATCCCACATGAGCCCTGACAGTTCACCTTGATGGCTGTGAAAAGAGAGAAAAACAATAAATTGTGATGGAGATCGAATTTATAATTTCCACACTTAATATAAGAGACGTAGCATCTAACAAGGAAGTAGAAAGAACTTGCTCATCTAAAGGATGCTTTGCAACATTCAACACTGTATTCAATCCATCTCACATTTGATGAAAATATAAAGACCATAACATCTGGTGTGTTTGGTTGTAGTGCTCATCTGCCATGTGATGCCAGCCCCTCTGTGTCATCTCTCATCGACCTCTTTGGTCTGTGAGGATATGAAAACCATCTGATAAAATACACAAACGCACGACAGCAGCCAGAGGATTAAACTGAGGCAGCCAAGCAGCAGTATGAAAAGATAATTCATAATATTTTTTTCAACCTCAACCCTAACCTTGAGCCTGGGTATAAGATGTGTTACAAAGTAATAAGTAATAATAAGGAAGTAATAACACATTATTCCAAAAATACGCCATTTTGAGTATCGGGCAAAGTATTTTTCCATCCATCCATTCCCTTGCACCTTTGAATTACGATAGACCCACTCAAAACACACACGCAAGCACGCACGCACACACACACACACACACACACACACACACTCACACACAAAAAGAGGCAGATGGCCTCGTCAGATTGTTGGCACAGTTTCAGGGAGGCGGGAGATCCAAAAACAAAAGAACAAAACAAGGTTGAGTCTTCTAATGATGCATATAAATTAGTATTAGTTTATTATACCTGAAATATAATACAGGGTTTATCATAAATTATATATATATATATATATATATATATATATATATATATATATATATATATATATTTTTTTTTTTTTTTTTTTTTTAAAGCTGCACCTGCTTTATCCATGGTCACTAACTGCTAACCTGGATTCAAACACAGTTCCATAAAAACAATGAGCTTTTAGAGGCATCACACCACCAATATTAGAAAAGGTGCGGAAAATTGGAGTTTTCATTCATTTAATTTTTAATAAGAAACGCATCCTTGTAATTGACTCCATAAATCAAGATCGACAAGTAGTGCAATCACTCCGTGCATCCGGTGTATTTGCATTGATTTGACTAGAACTGTTTGAAAGGGGAGGGGTAATCTCCGAAAGGTCATCACGATCTGTTCACATCTGAGAAGAAACAATAGATGAATTCCTTTTATGGGATTTCCGCAGACTGTCTGTCTACAGATAACTAATGGGCAGCGTCTTGATAGACTCATGGAGCCGGACGGCCCATGACATAGGGTGACGCATTTGTTTGAACATTCACCCAAAAAAAGAGGATACAGTCGTAAAATCAGCGTGTCACCGTAGACGACAACAGAACTCCGTGATTCTACAGTATATGGTTACTGTGAAAGATAATGCTTTCGGCAACACTGAGGGAAAAATTAGACATGATGAACATTTTTCAAATACAAATTACAAATTAAATAAATACAAATATGACTAGCTAATACAGAATTATTTGACTATAATATGGTTTGGTTGTAAGGGTGCTTTCCTTTAGTTTACTTGCGCTGCTCCAAATCATTTGATGGTTTAGTTAAAAAAAATAAAAAATAAATAAAGGAGCATTCGGCAAACCATGAGAGGTCTCTCCTCTTTTGTCAGTGGAGGCTGCAGACATTTTAATTATCTGGGAAGTCTACCAGGTTACAGTACACCAGTCAAGGGAATATTAAGGGTCACCACAATGAATCATCCTCTTCCATCTCTCCCCGTTCTGTGCATCTTTTACTCTCCCTCGAGCTATCTGCAAGTCTTCCCTCACTACATCCATACATCTCCTCTTGGGTTTTCCTCTTTGGCTCCAACCTAGCGGCTCCATTCCTGATCCTAATGTTAAAAACTACAAACATCATTTCAGTGAGTCACTTATGACTCGGTGTCAAAATATGTAAAAATTAACATGAGATGCTCAAATAATTGATTTCCCGTGGCTGCACAACAGAGAACACAGTGAGCTTAGAACAGCTGGAAAGAAAGAATGTGTCTCACCAGTGCTCAGGAAGCTATGCGTAGAACATGCTCTGACTCAGCAGCCAGCTGGATTTGTTACCAACACATTGGAGTTTATCCAAATCCTCTGGTTCAGTGAGTGTACGCAAGCAGAGACAATCCTGGCGCTATAGCCCATCAGTGAGAGGATGTCGTAACAGTCTTTCTGGATTGGAGTGAAACACTTCACTATAATAGGTACACATTGGATATCTTCTAATGCAAAGTCAAATCGAATAACAAACTCATTGGTGATTATACTGACTTGCAAGACAAAAACTAATATATATATATATATATATATAAAAAAGTACTACTTCACAAACACAGCCATAAAGAAACGGCACCAGATTAAGTACAGTATAATGAAAGGAACATTTTTTTTACATTTAAAAAAATCTGACCATTTCAATCACTTTCGCATCTTAATGAACAAAGAAGTATTAAGAGAGGATTGACTGGCCTGAGCTTGTTGAGCTCTTTTTCTTTGTCACTAAACTTCGTTCACCCAATGCAGGAATTCTATCCTTCAGGGCATATTTTCCTATTCCAGTACCTGTATGTATTTGTTTTGCAACACAGTTGTTAGCTTTGTCACTCAGTATTTACTATGTGATTGAACTGTCGTACAAAAAAATCATGGTTCATCAATGGATCAAAAAACACAAAAAGAGTAATAAAATATTTTACAAATGCAGAGAGCAATGGATTCATCACTTGCGGTGCATATTCCATCATTGAATCATCACGGCAAAGAATGTGTTAGCTGTTTTGGATATGTTTAGAGAACCTGGGCCAGTGATGGCAGTACCTTATTTACACTAAAAGGCACTGACTCTGGTTTTGGCTCACTGACTAGAGGAACTAAATCATTACAACCAAACTCATTTCAATGTGACAGCAATGTGAGTGAGATGTAAATGACTAATTCATCAAATATTCCTGTCCTGCTGAGGCAAGAAGATTCCTATGCCTCTATCATCTGCTGCAGAAAAGCTATTTATCTCAGTATGGTATAGTGCCAGTTTTAAAATAATTTATTGAAGATTTAGCCTTTTTCAGTGCAGTGAAGGACCCATAAAGCACCGGTCTTGGTCTCTCAGTTGGAGAGTAGTCCAATACCACACTTACTACTGTCATTATGTTTTTAATATCTGTAAATGTTTATTCAGTCTCACTTTTTCTACATCTTCCCTGATGAAGACTGCCACCTGATCGCTCGAAGTTTTAGCTGTGAGAGTAAGGGAATCCTAGTTACAAAACAGACAGCAGTGCCAGGCGGTGTTAAAGTAAATATATCCTGTGTTATCAGTCCAACAGAAGTCCAAAATAATGATTTGCCTCTTATCTTTCAGTATCTTTGTGTTTTCCCAGACACATCTCGTGTTATATTAAGAGCCCAAAAATAATATTTCTCCACCATTTTGTATCCATTCATCCAGAAGAACAGTTTTAAGGTCATCGATCATGGTCATAGGCCTGCTAACTCACCCTCTCCATTCTAGTCTATCCCAAAGGTGTTTGATGGGGTTGTGGACCGGGTTGTGTACTTATTTTAACTTATTTTACACTAAAGTACAGTGAGTCGCTACTGATACCATTACTACTATTGGTGTCAGTACCAATATGTACGTTTGTACAGTCCTCGGTACTCGTATAAATGCTCTGATACTATACATGGATACCACATGACTATCCTGAACGTAATTTAAAGGTAGGAGATATGTCAGGGCACGGTGGCCGACTGGTTAGAGCATCAGCCTCACAGTTCTGAGGACCCGGGTTCAATCCCCGGCCCCGACTGTGTGGAGTTTGCATGTTCTCCCCGTGCCTGCGTGGGTTTTCTCCGGGCACTCTGGTTTCCTCCCAAAAACATGCATAAATTGGAGATTCTAAATTCCCCGTAGGTGTGCATGTGAGTGCGAATGGTTGTCTGTTTGTATGTGCCCTGCGATTGGCTGGCAACCAGTTCAGGGTGTACCCCGCCTCCTGCCCGATGACAGCTGGGATAGGCTCCAGCACGCCCGCGACCCTAGTGAGGAGAAGCGGCTCAGAAAATGGATGAATGGATGGAGATATGTCAGCAATGTGGCAATAGGCAACTGCAAATTATGCTCTGCAAAATGGATGATTAACTCTTGTTGGGCGGCGACTGCGCTCCGGTCATGAAATTATATGAAATACAATTCTAATGAAGTTGTGATATTGTTTAAAATGTAAATAAAAAGAGAATACAATGAATTTCAAATCCTTTTCAAACGCTCTTCAATTGGGCACCCTATTGTTCCCCCCTGGGCTATACTGTAAAGTGTATCATTCGCATCTGTGTTCAGGACACTAACACTCAGATTCGTAACGGGTTAGCCAACTTTGACAAGTAATCCGATTCATAGAGCTGATATGAGGTTTTGAATCCACAACAAAGGAAGTTTCAACCGTCATCGCCCAAACAAAAAACAGGATATTATCTATAAAAAGAATGTGGTAAGTCTAACATAGAATTCTTCAAAGACTACTTTTGGGAAACAAAAAAGCTCCGGAAAACACCCTAAATGCTGGATATCCTTAATTTGTTCTTATATACTTAGCAATGTAGCCAGATTGGATTGTAGAGGATTTAGAGACAAAGACATCTGAATGCACAATACAGAAACACAAACACGCACAAATCCTTGAATGTTTGCATGCAAGGATAAGAGGTTTATCCCTGAAAAAGTTACAACATAAAACAACCAACGGCGATGTAGTATATAATCTGTACACTCTGTTGCACACTATATTTCATTGTTTCAGAAGACACTCTACTTTGTCTATAGATTTCATTAATAAAAACATTTCTTCCACTATATTGACTTTGTCTACAATTGGCTAGCGACCAGACAAGGATGTCCCCTGCCTCTCGCCCAAAGTAGCTGGAATTACACCCCAGCTCGCCCACGACCATAATGAGGGTTAGTGGTATACAGGAGAAAATGAATGGATGAATGGATGGATCTTGACTTTAGCATTAAGTCTTTAGATTTGTCTCTTCCTACTAGCTTACCAGCTTTTGTCAAACTCCAATATGTCCAATATATATATATATATATATAGATGAGGGTAGATGGCAGAAAAGCACTACATTTAGGTGTGGGTCTATTTTTGTAATGTTTAATATTAACTCAATCCTTAATGTAATATTATATATAATTAGTTGCGAGTGTGGCGGCACGGTGGCCGACTGGTTAGAGCGTCAGCCTCACAGTTCTGAGGACCCGGGTTCAATCCCCGACCCCGCCTGTGTGGAGTTTGCATGTTCTCCCCGTGCCTGCGTGGGTTTTCTCCGGGCACTCCGGTTTCCTCCCACATCCCAAAAACATGCATTAATTGGAGACTCTAAATTGCCCGTAGGAATGACTGTGAGTGTGAATGGTTGTTTGTTCCTATGTGCCCTGCGATTGGCTGGCAACCAGTTCAGGGTGTACCCCGCCTCCTGCCCGATGAAAGCTGGGATAGGCTCCAGCACGCCCGCGACCCTAGTGAGGAGAAGCGGCTCAGAAAATGGATGGATGGATAGTTGTGAATGTGTCGGTGGTGAGTTCGCCCGACAAAACAAATGGCGAGTCTAGAATCACATTTGAATCCCAACGAGTCAAAGAACAAGATACTAATTACTTTATTCTGACAAAAGCTGCAATGCTACTACGCTGCATTTACTTCAACAACAACAAAAAAATCACAAAATATTGAACGATTGTTTGGCTGCCTGTGTTTATGGCCGCTGACTTCATGTACAGTAGCAGGGTTCGCCACCTCGCCAATGGCTAACTGAAACAGGATGTGGCAAAGCAAATAAAGTCCACATTCGCCACGCTGGCTAATCAAAATTGCCTGCGTCAAAACTCAAAAAGTCCTTCCTGATAAAAGTTAATGTGAGCGCACGCATTCTGCTGTGTGTGAACGGCTGTGTTAATGGTTTGGTGGAGCAAACATTTCCCCCCACTTAGTAAATTGCTTCAATCTGCCATCCAGTCGCTGCTGGCTGAGCAGTCAGGCTCTTAGACTTCCACAGCTTTGGGGAGCGGCGCATCAGAGAAGACAAGATCCGATGCTGCCGAACTGAAACATGCATATTTATTACTGCGATGTACGTTTGAAGTGTTGACGCACTATGTGTCCTACAATTCACATGAGTTCTCGCAGCTGGCTAGTTGCCTTCTTCAACAATGTACGAGCTGCTAATCCCACTTTTGTTGTCATGCCGAGCTGGCTCGAACCAGGGCCGTCCGTAGCTAGCTAGTCATTTGGGGGCCTACGGCAAACATTGTCACCCCCCACCCCCCTTATGTAATCTAGACCACTTAGTCGTGCTTTTGAAATCTGATACAATTATCTGACAGTTAAAGTTAGCCTACTAATATTTACCACCAAAGATTTTAGATTAAAGTTACTCTTCAACTCAAAAGTTTGAATTTGAGAAAAATGCATATAAAGTCCTTAAGATCCTTCTTGAGGCTTATCAAGTAAGTGAATTCATTAACACGTTTACTTAATTGATAAGAACATGAAGCAACATTTAATATGGTTTCCCATTTGAACCGCTTTTATACTCACATCTTGGTGAGGAAAAGTGTCATTCGTGTCACTCTCCACTTTATCTTTGTACACTGACAGAAATGCTACTGCTACTGGCAAGAGCATCATTATACAGTATTGCATTTTTACAAGGCATGAAGTTAAAACAATAAGTCAATATTCTACTGCGATTTACAATCTTTTTACAATTCAATAGTAAAATAAAGATTTGTTCCTCATATATATTCATCAGAACATTTAGACCTGGCCTACAGGAAAAAGGTTGTATTTTTGTTGCGTTGTGTTGTGTTGAAGAAGAAGAAGAAGAATCACCTTGATTTTCATGAACATGCATGCACATAAAATTTGTTCTCTGCATTTTACCCATCACAGTGAACAAATACTTGTTAGTGGAACACACTGGAGCAAGGGGAGCTGAATCCTGGGGAGCAGTTCAGGGTAGCAGTGTCTAGAGTAACAAAACAATAAGAACATCCATCCATTTTCTGAGCCACTTCTCTTCACTAGGGTCGCGGGCGTGCTGGAGCCTACCCCAGCAATCATCGGGCAGGAGGCGGGGTACACCCTGAACTGGTTGTCAATAAGAGCAACTTTCAAAAATTATTCCCAGGCTTATACATTTTTACGAAATTTCAACTTTAGTCGCCATTGTTATTTGTGTCGCTAAGTAGTGACGTCAAAAGGCCAAGTTTCGCCGGTGTTTTTAGCATTAGCTACAGTCGCTAAAGATGACTGGTGTGAAGTAGCTTGAGTTGGTCATTTATGGGTAGCGTCTTGGCTGCTGTTTGGCAAAGCCGACTGAAAAAGAGAGCATGCTGTAGTGTAAAGAGCTCCTATCATTTTCGCCGCTGACTGTATTACTGGAGTCATCAGGTAAAATAAGCACTTCCTCTGAGTTAACGTCACTATCTCCATCAAAGATGATGTCACGTTTAACCGAGTAGTTGTGGTCCGTGATTGATGGGTGTACGTCAGCTTGCCATTTATTGTACAGCTGCATCGCAAATCACAGAGCACAGCTCAAAGTGAATATTGTGGTGCACGCTGTATACGTAGTACTTTATCACTTTTATTAAACCATAAAAAGAAAGATTCATAGTTAAGGAAGGAGGGGGTTTCAAAAGAGAGGACTTGGGCGAGAGTGTTTGTCTCGGGTGCTGTCCATTTCTTCTGATCATCCTTGAGATGGTTCTCGACTTTCATTGGAGTCCAGCTGTGTTTGATTATACTGATTGGACATGATTAGGAAAGCCACACACCTGTCTATATAAGACCTTACAGCTCAGAGTGCATGACAGAGCAAATGAGAATCATGAGGTCAAAGAAACTGCCTGAAGAGCTCAGAGACAGAATTGTGGCAAGGCACAGATCTGACCAAGGTTACAAAAAAAAAAAAAATCTGCTGCACCTAAGGTTCCTAAGAGCACAGCGGCCTCCATAATCCTTAAATGGAAGACTTCTAGGACGATCAGAACCCTTCCTGGAGATGGCCGTCTGGCCAAACTGAGCAATTTTGGAAGAAGAGCCTTGGTGAGAGAAGTAAAGAAGAACCCAAAGATCACTGTGGCTGGGCTCCAGAGATGCAGTCAGAAGATGGGAGAAAGTTCCAGAAAGTCAACCATCACTGCAGCCCTCCACCAGTCGGGGCTTTATGACAGAGTAGCTTGACGGAACCCTCTCCTCAGTGCAAGACACATGAAAGCCTGCATGGACTTTGCTAAAAAACACCGGAAGGACTTCAAGATGGTGAGAAATAAGATTCTTTGGTCTGATGAGACCAAGATAGAAACTGTTCTCTAAGCATTAGCCACTGTGTATTACACAGACGTCCTCGTAATGTAGTGAACGCGAAGCATTATGGGAATTAGCCAGCAGATCATGCTGATTCTGAGAATTCCTTGCGGTGATGTTTTTAACTAGAGTACTGTAGCTGAAGAAAATCAAGCTAAATGTTGCTCTTTATTTGCATTTGTTAATGTCCATATTGTTATGAGTGTGCGCATCAGCTATAGTATGGGCTAAGGTTGGTATTTGTGAATTTATTTTGTAAAACTGACTGGCTTGTGTATTCTACAGTGACATTATGGTCATGTTCTTTGTATCGTCAAGCAATTTAAAAGAGTTTAGATGACTCAGTAAATTTTTGCAATGATTAAGAGCAGAGTTGTCCTTATGTGAGAAATTGCAGCCACATTAAAATGCCACTGCTGTGCAGGTAACTGCATTACACTGATCAATTTAAAAAAAGTGACTCACTGAATTTGCAATAAGTGAACTGTGATATAGCGAGGGATTACTATATACAGAAAGATGATAAAACAATACTCACAGGCAAATATTCTTTTTTTTATTCTGTCTTTTCATCAAATCTACATTATGTGCATGAGTGCACCACACTACCACCTACAGGCCAAGACACACGTGACTGAAACAGCACGTACAGTATAGTGTACCTTCTGAGCAATTGGAATAGGATGATGATTCAGTCTGTGTAAAAGAACAGAAGGCAACTAAACTTTATTTATAGGGCATTATAAAAAAACTGCAGCTGTAACAAAGCGCTGCACATGGTAAAGCTCAACAATAAAACACAATAAATCCTTTTAAAAAATAATAATAAAATGATAAAACAAAAGTGTTGTGAGTGAAATGCTCAAATGTTATTTTTAATAAGTGTTTATTTAATAAAATATTGTTTATTGTTTGTGAGAATGAAACTGATGCCATTATTAGCTCAGTCTCTAAGGACTTGGGCTTTGGGGTCTCGAGGACACCGGTTCGAGCCCCACTACGATCAAGATTCTGAAAATAGCAGTATCATGCATTCCTTCTATAGCCTCAACTCGAAATGCACAGTCAATGACAGCCTTATTGTATCTCACTGGGCATCCTCCAAAGGTTTACTGTATAAAGGTTTTCGTGGGACGTAACACAGGAACGTTACTTGCTTGTGCTTCAGGGATGAGATGCTGCATATAAAGACTAAATCTAAAGACCTTACTTTCTCGTGTATGTTCTCTTTTCTTACCAGCAACTTGACTACTCTTTAAAAACTGGGTTGAAAAATGACAGATTTTCAAGTATTAACATAAATTTGACAGTTTTAAAAACTACTAGTACTTAGTTATACTATTCTGACTGTTGTTTTTTATTACACAAATAGCAGATGATGTATTAGGTCTGCTCCTTTCTCCCTGGTTCAGTGTTCCATTAATTGTTTGCATGCAAGTTGAATGCAAACAGTTGCAAGTTGACAACTGGATTTGAGTCAAACCTTTATGTTGTGAACTTGGTCAGAGATGTGCACGAGAGACGGTAGGCAAGATCTGAACTTCTACTTTTGTGGGAGGTTGCGGTCTCTGGCATGCTCCCGGTGCACAAGGAGAGTATGCAACTCCACACAGAACGGTCCGAGCTGAGATTTAATGACATCCACGCAATATATTTGATCATCTAATCTAACCTCACAATACTAGTTCGTAACACAACTACAGCACCTGTTCAACTTGTAACTAATCACGGGTTTTGTATGAATCCACTTAATAAATTACTATGAAAGGAAGACAATCAATAGAAATGCTATCTGATGGCGTTATCAATAATAGTGAATTTGGTCTCTAAAATATTGAGTGTCTCTCTCACACAAAGGACAGCACAGAGACTGTGAAACATACATTGACAGTCCACCTTCATATGTCCTGAGCAACTAATTCTCTGCTGCCTATGAACCATCTTGAGTCTGGAAATGATGTGCGGACCTTTATTGTTATGTGGGCTCGCCCACTCTAAGTGTCCATTAGTGGTCGAAGTCAATCTATGTTTAAACGCTATTGCTCGTTCCCCTGTCATCACACTGAGTGATCCATCCATGGTAAAGCAAGGGACTAATACTGTATAGAACCTATTTCAATAACTGTCCAGGCTAACTCAACAAACCAACTGCTAATCTAAAGGCAAAATCCAAATGGCATTGACACAACAGGGTTACAGAGGTTTTCCTGGTTCAGCATGATTCGAGTGGTCTTGGTGATTGAATAATCAGCAGTCAAGCTTGAGTGGCGCTATGGCACAGAATGCAAAATGCAGCCTCAGGAGTTACAGCATATGAAATGGAGTGCAATGCATCTTAACTGGAATACCTTTTGTGAACAGGTCACAGGACTGCAGGACATGATTCAGACTACTATATGAGCAACAGGTGACTCAAATTAGAAAATTGTATAAAAGTTCATTTATTTTAGGTCTAGGTTTTAAAAAAAGAAAATAAAAAATTGGATCGCATCTCATGCTATATTATTTCTTGATGGTGAATTGTGACTATTTGCTGTTACTAAATCTATAATTATCAAAATTATCCATCAATTTTCTATATCACTTAGTCTTGTAAGACTGGAGTCTATCCAAGCTCACTTTGGGTGAGTGTACGGTACACCCTGGATTGGTCGCCAGCCAATCACAGGGCACACCGACAAACAAGCATTCACACCTATGGATAATTGAGTCTTGAATTAATTTATCATGCGTTTGGAATGTAGGAGGAAGCCAGAGTATCTGCAGAGAACCCACGCAAACACGGGGAGAACATGCAACTCCTCATATATATCATTTCCTAAGATATTGTAATTTATTGACACACACCTGTACATATACAGACTCTCTCAAC
This sequence comes from Phycodurus eques, assembly GCF_024500275.1. NCBI lineage: Eukaryota > Metazoa > Chordata > Actinopteri > Syngnathiformes > Syngnathidae > Phycodurus > Phycodurus eques. The sequence goes on from NC_084539.1 coordinate 6,554,796, forward strand.
AAGCCTGTGTAATTTCCAGACATTTAGAAAATTTAAGACTCCAAATACAAGAGGGCATTGCTCTACAGCTGGTGATAATGGACCATATGCACGGCAACACATAAAGCATTTCTGGTGGTAAAGTTAAGAGGTGTACACTGAGGAAAAAATAACTTTCTTTAAATATGTGATAACGTGGGGTTGTGTAATAGATACAGCATATTAAATAGTTCTGTGTTGCTACTTTTTGAGGTCAAAATTTCAACGACAAAAAGAGGGGATAGCTCCTCCAGTTACCCAAACGCAGAAGTGCTGCATAGTCTTTTGCTTCTCATACAAGCAGAAAACCTGAATAGAATGCAAGTAGAATGCAGACCTAGAAGTGCACCAAACTGTATGTATAAAAGTATATACCGGTAGGTATTTACTTCCACATATGTGTGACTGTCTTGGTAATAAGTCATTCTTATCTGGGAAATGTCTAAAAAGAAATTTAAAAAATAACAAATGCCCCGGCGGCACGGTGGGCGACTGGTGAGTACATCTGCATCACCGGGTACAAATCTGGCCTCGCCTGTGTGGAGTTTACATGTTCTCCCCGTGCCTGCGTGGATGTACTCCGGTTTCCTCCCACATCCCCAAAACATGCGTTGTAGGTTAATTGAAAACTTCAAATTGCCCGTAAGTGTGAATGTGAGTGCAAATGGTTGTTTATATGTGCCCCGCGATTGGCTGGCGACCAGTTCAGGGCGTACACCACCTCTCGCCCAAAGAGAGCTGGGATAGGCTCCAGCACGCCCGCGACCTTAGTGAGGATAAGCGGTACGGAAAATGACCCCCAAAAACAACAAAGGGTGGGAATCTTTCATCTACACTTTTGATTTTCTGCGTAATCCCCCAAAGTAACGAACAAATGGTGGTGAAAACATCACCTTCCACGGTAGATGTGAAAGTTCCTTTATTTACAATGGCACTGGTGAGGTCTGAGAGCCCATCTGTCAGACAGATTATGCATTAACTAGACACATCCCCTATGGAATGCACTTTGGAGGATTACAGAAAAATCTGCTATGTCACCTGCATTGAAACAAACGATCAACAAGACAACGAGTATTGTCTTTGGTCACCTGCCCGAAGGATTGTAGATATCATCTCGCATGATGCATAAACCCACAATCAACAACACACACTTAAAAGAAAAAGACAATCATATTGTCATTTAGAAAGCTTCTTAAAATTGTTCCATTGCCACAACAGTCGGGTATAAATGTGGTTATTATTAAACAACTCAAGGAAGAGCAATGGTGACCTTGCAGTAAAAATGAATCTAACAGTAAGTGCTGCAAAAATGCCATCTGCTTCAGGATGACAAAAATCACAGAGAAATGACTCTTGCCAACAGCAAGTACACATGAACTGCCATGTAACTGGTCAGCGTTAAAATAATAGCAAAAAAAGAGAGAACCCATAAATATTTAACAGCATATGCATTGGAAGTGCATGCCCACTGGGGGGCAGGTGAAAAAGCAACAGCGCTTGCTATAGAATAAATACATTTTAGATCCTTTTTGGGACACATCAGACGGAAATAGTCATTATTAGGTGAGTTTTTAATGCCAAACAATAGATTATGGGGGGAACTTGTCCTCCATTATTTGTTCAAAGATTTGCCTATTCATTGTTTTTTTGTGCCCACAATTAAAGTATTATATACAAAAGGTGAGTTTAATGACTTAATATACCTTGTGTAAAGTGCTAGTGCATATACGGTATTTGTTTGACTACGTGTGATGTCGTGTCAGTTTGTGCTAGCATGTTATTAGGCTAGTATAGAAGCTAATACTATTGATAAGCCTCAAATGAAGGTGATTTGTTTCGTTAATAAATAGTATGATTATATTAATGTATATTTTATATAAATGTGTGTGTGTGTGTGTGTGTGTGTGTATATATATATATATATATATATATATATATATTAATTTAAGCATGATTATACATTCTAAATGCATGGTGTTGATGCTGTGCTGATTATTCTTTGTGTGTTGTTATCGATTACAGTAAATAAAACGGAATACCGGTGTGTGTTGTTCTTTTTTCATTCTCTCTGTGTTAAATGCCATTTTGTGGCATCTATAGGTAATTACAAATTCCTTGTAGGGTTGGCATCAGTTATTTTCAGATTTTAGCTATTCACAACAGGGCTTAGTCCTTATTTCTCTCGTATAGAGGAGAAATGCAACTTATCCAAACTCTCGATGAATCGGATAAAGAAAAATAAAAGAATTCCATCCCTTTGTTCAAAAACAGGACATTATTTCAAATTGACAGTGCAGATAATGCACATAAATTGATTATACTTCAGTTACTGGTTTGGTCTATAATGTCAGAAAATAAGGTAAAATGTTTATCATTGTTTTGCAAAGTAAAAGCAGATGTTTGCAAATGTCTTATTTTGATGAAACACAAAGATAAACAGTCTGCTTTCCTAGAGGAATACAGAAATCTAACAATATTTACAGTTGGGAGGCTAAAATTCCTAGAAGTTGGGCATTTTTCAGTTGATCAAGCTCTCTAACGATTATCAAAATAGTTGTCGATCAATTTGATAATCGATTAGTTGTGGATTAATCGATTGATTGTTCCACCTCTATTTTCAACACAGCAGACAGGATTTACGTTTGGAAAATGCTTTTCTTCACATGACACTTCACAAGGAGCTTGTGGCTTAATGCATTTATTTTTTATGTCGACACTGTGTAGCCGATACTAAAAATGCCAGCGTGAACACAAAGCAAACAGGTATGCACGCCATGCATTTTAATGGATGCATTTTTATTTTTCGTGCGCACGAGAGTATGATCCTACAAGTGTAAGTAAACACAGCCAGACTCTTGGTCTAATAAATGAGAGCGAAAAAGCTGCCATTGGGCTCAGGCTATTTTCATCCACAGAAACAGGGTCTATCTTAACACCAGCAGCCCACTTATTGCTGATGGCCTTAGTTGTTGTACTCGACTATCTGCCAGGCATGAGTTAGCACACCATCAGGAACTGCTCAAGGGAAATGGCAGATGTGAAAAGAGTCTAGACCAAGGGTGTCAAACTTATTTTTTTTCACAGGCCACATCAGAGTTATGACTTCCCTCGGAGGGCCGCTACGACTGTGGAGCCATATAAATGAAAGATTACCTCATATACTGTAATCACAATATGCACAACACATTGATGAATAACCAGTTTCGAAATCAAAAGCCTATAAAAACATGTTTTTCAACTATTACATTTCTTTTTAAAGGGGGATTGGTCACAAAAAAATTATTGCAAATATCTCAATGGTATTACACCTGAACACAATTAGCGATTTTGATTTGCTTTCGGCGGCACGGTGGGTGACTGGTTAGAGCGTCAGCCTCACAGTTCTGAGGACCGGGGTTCAATCCTCGGCCCCGCCTGTGTGGAGTTTGCATGTGCTCCCCGTGCCTGCCTGGGTTTTCTCCGGGCACTCCGGTTTCCTCCCACATCCCAAAAACATGCATGAATTGGAGACTCTAAATTGCCCATAGGTGTGAATGTGAGTGCGAATGGTTGTTTGTTTATATGTGCCCTTCGATTGGCTGGCAACCAGTTCAGGGTGTACCCCGCCTCCTGCCCGATGATAGCTGGGATAGGATCCAGGACGCCTGCGACCCTAGTGAGGAGAAGTGGCTCAGAAAATGGATGGATGGATGGATGGATGGATTTGCTTTCGCGGGCCACATAAAATGATGTGGCGGGCTGGATCTGGCCCCCGGGCCACCAGTTTGACACCCGTGGTCTAGACCATAAATTTTTTTGGGGGGAGAGGCCCACTTCAAGCCTTATGTGTCACTAAAACAGGACAATATTTTCGAAGCAAGCTAGTAGACATAATGTGAAAGTGAGTCACTTCACTAGTACCCCCACTACTTTAGCTGACTGACAGAAAGGCAGACTACACCCTGGATTAGTCACTGACCAAAGAGAGAAGACAACCGTTAATGCTAACATTCACACACAGTCATTGAGAGGGAATTGATCCCACATTGACTGCACAAAAATCAGCCACTACCAATGACTGTTATTCAGGACTTGCGCAATATGTTGACATCCTGTGTGACTGTTTTGCAAGCAATGAAAGCAGTTCGGACACCAAAGTGTTCCTTCAACTTTTGATCCATATTTTTCTTGAAAATGATTGAATTTTGCAATGCATGACTCTTGAGGTTCCTTCATGCATAGCATACACTGGCTGTAGTTTCTTCGTTCACAGTCATCAATAAAGCAAGTGTCACGGCTTCCATTGAACTGTTACTCCTTTTTTTCTGTTAGTTCAGGCTGTCCTTTCAGGAGAATGTCAACAAACCAGAGCTTAAGGACAGTTAAGGACAGTATTTAAACACATTTGGAAGTTTGGTTAGAAACTTAGCAGGCTTTTGTTTGGCAAACAAATACAACAGAGGCGTATTAGTGTATTTCTCTCTCACAAAAACAGCTTTCATTTAACATTAAAAGCATGTCCTTTATTACCACAGAATAATAATCCTCATAAGGATTATTACTATACAATGGACCCATTGTTCATTTCAAGGGCAACTACTGAGACCCTCCACCTTACTACTCTCATTTATCCCCATCATTGTCGGTTGAATTGAATTCACCGTATCACATTTGTGGCAGAAAACCATTTGAAATGTGCATCCCTATCTTCTATAAAAGTGTTTCCCACGGTACGACGTGTGCACCCGCTGTTCTATTTGACATGACTGTTTCTCCATGTTCCAAAGCCAAACAAGTTCAGGTCATGCTAAGACAACAAGTGGAAGCACGTATCAGGCGGGGTGTAGTAGGACGGCATGTGGTTTTCAAACGACTTGCTAACCAAGCACCCGCGACTTGCTCTGAAGCCCTGGAAAATAAAGGGTGCATTATTATAGCCGAACAACACCGTGATGTATTCGACGGTCAACTTTGTCCACATTTGTGTGTCCTTCCGCGCTTGATGGGACTAAAAACACTCCTCCTCCTCCTCTCCCTCGAGCACACATTACCTTTGTATTGCAGCGAGTTGCTGAGTCGTATTTTGACAGTTCCGCCGATAGACTCTCCCGGACTGTAAACCACCTTATTGTTGGCGAAAGTGATGTGAAATTCTTGTAGCTTTCCCATGGCTGCGCTCCGCTACTCGGTCGCTTTGCACGGAGACGCGACGCCTGCTTGACTCGCTCTCACCTGCTGCCTCGAGGAGAACGCTGACGTCAATTGACTAAACGGTACGTTGACAGCCATGGGAGGGACAAACTGACTTATCTGACGCTCAACATGTACTGCATTCTGTAAATGCACGCTGGTTTTCGGCTGACCGACATTCAATTCATTTGATACTCTATAACGTGTTGTTCTTTTCACCACTTTATTCCACAAACGCAAGTTGATTCTTGGGACGAAGAAGGAGAGATGCCATAAAATAAATATACATATATATTTTATATTTATTTATTATTATTATTATTATTATTTAGTTAGTTAGACGAGGTCATGATAAACCAATGTGGTATGACTGGTACGACATATTTTTATCAAGCGCCTCAAATGGTAATTGTCCCCTGCCTCAAGGGTGACGGCTGCTAACTAGGCACACACACAACAAATAAAAATAAAAAAAGAAACACACAAAAAGTTTAAGTTTTTTTATGAATTTAGTGCTCGTACTGAGAAGAAAAACAATCATATTACATGTAGCATGTTGTTCTTTAGGAGCTAGCTAGTGTTGGCGCGACCTTTATGCGATCAAAACAATGTGTTCCCATCGCTTTGCTAATGTGAACTGAGAAACAAAAATGTTACATTAGCTAATGATAACAACTCAAAAAAATACATGTCAAATTGGACACAGATTGCTTAAATTCCGGAAGTCTGTGTTTTTTAGGCTGGCAAAAGATAACGTATTTGCCATAAATCATTATTGTAGAGAACAATATCAAACAATATAAATAAATTCTGGAAGGAAAACGTCTTGTTTCTCCAAATCTGTTGCCATTAGCAACAGCATTCAACAGATGTTGTCCAATTACATCTATTACACCGGATCTGTTTTCAAAGGTACAGCGTAAAAAAATATATATATATAAAAAATGGCCGCTCACGTAAAGAAAATAACTGTAAACTCTACTCAAGTACAGTAACAAAGTATTTGTACTTGGTTACTTCCCACTCCTTTCAAACAACATTCACCTGTTGACAGGTGTTTCACCTTTGTGGCCCTCCATGTAAATGATACCTAGTGAGAATACTGGCTGCGTTCAGACACATTTCCGACTCCTTTGTTTTATATGGTGGACTATAGAGTACATTCATCAGTCAAATGTTTTCAAACACGGGAGGCATCCTAAACAGATGCCCGAGGCACCTCATCTGGCTCCTCTCAATGCGGAGGAACAGCGGCTCTCCTCTGAGACCCTCCCGGATGACCGAGCTACTCACCCTATCTCTAAGGGAGAGCCCGGACACCCTGCGGAGGAAACTCATTTCATTTGCGGGGTTGGTGCTAGCGGGTCTGGGTGGGATGGCCCACTTTGTTGGTGGTTATCCGGCCTAATGGGCCTGACCTGCGGGAGCCATACCTCTTAACCACTCACTTAGCACGGCTTTTTAACCACCTCAACCCCAGGGATAGACCCCAGACTCTGCTTCCTCATGGAAAGGCGAGTCGGTGGAATTGAGGTCTTCGAAGTATTCTCACCACCGACTCACAACGTCCTGAGTCGAGGTCAGCGGTGCCCCATTCCCACTACACACAGTGTTGATGGTGCACTGCTTCCCCCTCCTGAGATGCCGGATGGTGGACCAGAATTTCCTCGAAGCCGTTCGGAAATTGTTCTCCATGGCCTCACCGAATTCTACCCACGTCCGAGTTTTTGCCTTAGCAACCACCAAAGCTGCATTCCGCTTGGCCAGCCGGTACCTATCAGCTCCCTCAGGAGTCCCACAGGCCAAAAAGGCCCGACTGAACTCCTTCAGCTTGACTGCATCCATCACCACTGGTGTCCACCAACTAGTTCGGCGATTGCTGCCACGACAGGCACCGACTACCTTACGGCCACAGCTCTGGTCGGCCGCCTCGGCAAAGGAGGCGCGGAACATGGTCCACTCGGACTCAATGTCCCCCGCCTCCCCGAGACGTGGGTATAGTTCTGCCGGAGGTGGAAGTGATGGTGATGTGGTGATCAGTTGACAGCTCCGCCTCTCTCTTCACCTGAGTGTCCAAGACATGTGGCTGCAAGTCCGATGACACGACCACAAAGTCGATCATCGTTCCTCCCAATCACGCCCTTCCAGGTCTCACTGTCATTGCCCGCATTGAAGTCCCCCAGCAGAACGATGGAATCCACAGCGGGAGCGCTCACCAGCACCCCCACCAAGGACTCCAAAACGGGAGTGTACTCGGAACTACTGTTTGGTGCACAGGCACAAACAACAGTCAAGACCCATCCCCGCACCCGAAGGCGGAGGGAGGCTACCCTCTCGTCCACCAGTGTGAACCCCAATGTACAGGTGCCGAGCCGGGGGGCAATAAGTATACCCACACCTGCTCGGCGCCGCTCACTGTGTGCAACTCCAGAGTGGAAGAGCGTCCAACCCCTCTCGAGAGGACTGGTACCAGAGCCCAAACTGTGTGTGGAGACGAGCCCGCCTATATCTAGTCGCACACCAGCTCGAGCTCCTTCCCTGCCAGAGAGGTGACATTCCATGTCCCTAGAATCAGAATCAGAATCATCTTTATTTGCCAAGTATGTCCAAAACACACAAGGAATTTGTCTCCGGTAGTTGGAGTACAACAGACTGTCAATTTACAGAACACTTTGGAGACATAAAGACATTGACAAAAAACAATTGTGCAAAAAGATGCAGAGTCCTCTAGCCCTAAGAGCAGTTCGAATGACTAATATTGCAATAGTCCGGTGCAATGACCATTGTGCAAAGGGCGCTGAGACTTCAAGGAGTGTATGCGGTTTAAAGTGACGAGGAGTCTGATCATCTGGGACAATGTTGGTTGTGCAAATGTTACAGATACTCCTCAATCAGTGTGCAAATGGAGCAGATGCTACTCTGGCATGAGTGGCCAGTATATGCAAATAGTGCAGCATGGCGAGACAACTACAGTGAGTGCACGAGTAATACATAATTGGCCCCACAGAAATGTGACAACGAACTCAAGTCAAAAAAATTCCAGCTTGTTGTAATGGAATTATAGGTTAGGTGTTTAAGAAGTTGATCGCAAGAGGGAAGAAGCTGTTGGAATGTCTACTAGTTCTAGTTTGCGTTGATCGGTAGCGCCTACCTGAGGGAAGGAGCTGGAAGAGCTGGTGACCGGGGTGCAGACGGTCCGAGAGGATTTTGCACGCCCTTGTCTTAGTTCTGGCAGCGTGCAAGTCCTCAATGGTGGGTAGGGGGGTACTGACAATCCTTTCAGCAGTTTGGATTGTCCGTTGCAGTCGGAGTTTGTCCTTTTTTGTAGCAGCACCAAACCAACCTGTGATGGAAGAACACAGGACTGATTCGATGACCGCTGTGTAGAACTGTCTCAGCAGCTCCGGTGGCAGGCCGTGCTTTCTCGGAAGCCGCAGGAAGTACATCCTCTGCTGGGCCTTCTTGAGGACGGAGTTGATGTTGGTCGCCCACTTCAGGTCCTGAGAGATTGTAATTCCCAGGAACTTGAAGGTCTCGACGGTTGACACAAGGCAGCTGGACAATGTGAGGGGCAGCTGTGGCGAAGGATGCCTCCTGAAGTCCACGATCATCTCTACAGTCTTGAGCGTGTTCAGCTCCAGGTTGTGTCGGCCGCACCACAGCTCCAGCCGCTCCGCTTCCTGTCGATATGCAGACTCGTCACCGTCCTTGATGAGGCCGATGACAGTGGTGTCATCTGCAAACTTCAGGAGCTTGACAGCTTCTGTAGCCGGGAATCAGATCGCCAAGGTATTTTGTGTATTTCAGAAAATTAATATGAACAAATCACTTAATGTCCATCTGTGTTGTGATATTTTCACATCATGACTCATAAATTTGTCTTGTGCCAAAAATAAAACAATACCTCGGAAATTGAAAATATTTTTTCTGTGTCAGGGCAATGCAACATGGTAATGTATGTATTGCTTTCATATATTGCTTTTCTAGTGACCATCGATATTTAACCATACATTGAGGGCATTTTATATGGCAGCGTTTTTGAAAGTGCCACTACTGGGACGCTGGCATACTCTGGTGGGATGTAAAAGAATCACTGAATTAAATGCTCAAACTGTCCATAATGTTACAGTGACTGAAAACTTTTTATTTATTTATTTATTTATTTTTAAAAAAACCAGTACATTACATTTAAGTACAGTGCAGTTGTATTTAATTAGGTACCAAACATTTGCAATTAATCTTGTGATGTAATGATGAAACCACTATGTGCTACATAGTGGATAGGGAGTGTTTCTGAACACAGCCACGGTATCATTGGGACCGATTCAGTCATGGGCCCATTGTCATCACTTTACTGCACTTACGGTGTCCCTACCTCTTGATACCTAAGACTAAAATGCTACAAATGTCCATAAAACTTTAGGGAGGCATAGCAATTTGTCTTTTTTTTTTTTTTTTTTTTCACCACAACTTGATTTATGAAGAGAATGTACAGTCTGTAATGGGCCTTACTCAGCAAGGTTCGATTGTGCAAGTATAAATAAAATGCGGATAGCCATATTGGCTGATAATGTTAATCATAACGATATGGTTATATTGTCCTGATATAACAGGAAACTTCAAAACAAAGTTAACTAACTAACTTTACATTTTCCATTGTTTCTTATTAAAACATGGTTGCATGCTGACATTTAAACATGGAGTTCATATATAAACTTTTGTTTTGTTTTACATTACTAATATGCAGTACAACAAATTCAACATGCTGTACGTCACAAACTGACGTTACCTTATTATCAGAACTTCCAGTTCCTGTTTACTATCCTGTGTTCTTAGTGTTTGTACTTCCTGCATTGATAAGCAACTGCTGAAAATACAGACATGGATTTAAGAATAAAATCACCACAAGGAACATTATTCTCTTTTACTGTTGACACCAGCTAAGCTTTTACATATCAATAAGGACAGAGACATGAAATATTTCCATTATTAACAACCCACCAGGCTGTAAATATTCTAGGTAGGCACCCTGAAACAGATATTTCTATGACGACAGACAAACACAATGGTTGCCAAGTTACTGCATGTAACCATAGAAATCTGGTATGCAGTCTATATTCACATGGCTTCTTTTGTTTACTTGTAAAAGTGTTTGGTCAAGCAGCTTAATTAATTAATGAGTCATTCATTCTAAGGCAGAACACCCAAGAGTGGTAAGATCATACATATGTCAGGAAGTAACGGATATTAACGCCTCATGTCACCTATGCTTAAAATAAGGCAGAGGTGAATACATTCCAATATACGGAGAGATAACAGTTTATCATTGGTCCTGATCTATCACAGCATATGACAAGTTCTTGAACACAGATTGAGGTGGTGAACTACAGGTATTAAAAGTGGTGTCCCAGGAACAACCATTATATTCAAAGTTTCCATATTTTAATAACTGTATTTGAGCTGGATAACATCACTATGCAAGCCACAGCTGTTGACATGTACATTTACATTTGTATTCGTGAGCATTTGAAATGTTTCATGCAATATCACATCTACATGTATATTCACTGTAATCTATTGAGTGTAGAAAGTCTCTTTGGGTGCGCACAAATAATTGGGGTCCAAACAAGCAAAATGTGGCTGATATAAGACATCACAATGTAAAGTAGCATACTATAATATTCTTCTTTTTCAATTTAAAACACTTCTCAGGTGTATTAAGAACATGTCTTTAACATACTTTTGTCAAAATATCAAGAATTATATCAGACTTTGTACAAGTTATTTCTTGTCTTACAGAAATCAACCGGGGGCGTCCCTGTCACATGTGAGCCAGCCCTCATTCCGCCCCACATACTGCTGGGCCAATGGTGAGGCTGCTTTTATTACCATGATGACCGGGGGCGGAGCGCGAGTTTCGCAAGCTGCCTATAGTCATCTTGCAGGTAAGTGTATTATGTTCATGCTCTGATTAAACAAAAACATCAGAAGTTACGCACAAGTTACTCTTTACTTGAGTAGTTTTTTCATTGAGTACTTTCTTACGCATACTCAAGTAAATATTGGGATGACTACTTTTTACTTTTACTTGAGTCATTATATTCTAAAGTAAGAGTACTCTTACTTGAGTGCAATATTTGGCTACTCTACCCACCTCTGCATCTAAACAAACAACCATTCACACTCACATTCACACGTACGGGCAAATTAGAGGCTCCAATTAACCTACCATGCATGTGTTTGGGATATATTATCCAGCTCTTCCGGGAGGATCCCGAGGCTTTCCCAGGCCAGCCGAAAGGACATAGTCTCTCCAGCAGTGTCCTGGGTCGTCCCCGGTGGGACATGTCCGGAACACCTCACCAGGGAGGTGTTCGGGAGGCATACGAATCAGGCACCCTGCGGAGGAAACTCATTTCGGCCGCTTGTATCTGAGATCTTGTTCTTTCGGTCACGACCCACAGCTCGTGACCATAGGTGAGGGTAGGAACGTAGATCGACGGGTAAATTGAGAGCTTCGCCTTTCGGCTTAGCCCCTTCTTTACCACAACGGACCGATACAAAGTCCGCATCACTGCAGATGCTGCACCAATCCGCCTGTCGATCTCCCGTAAAAGGGTGGTGTGCCCTCTCCAGGTCAGGGATAAGATCCTGCCCCAAGTTGAGAAGTTCAAGTATCTTGGGGTCTTGTTCACGAGTGTCTATAATCTAATCTAGAATGTAGTGTTCACAATGCACACTGCGACATTTTCTTTTTCCTGTCGTTCAGTGATTCAATACCTACTGTCAGTAAAACGTGAAAAGCTAATATTGGTCGTAAAAATCGGAAGTCATCTCATTTGGTGAATCCTGCAGAAACCCTGCAAATACATAGGCTACAATGAACTTGAGGGTTATCACGGACATGAGGCAGAGACAGACAACAGGGAAACTAATGGCACCGAACTTCAGTCAGAGGACAAACAAAAAATAAAGGCAATTACTGTATATTGAAAGCATGACGTCCAAAATGTTAATTGTGGCGGCATAGTGGCCGACTGGTTAGAGCGTCTGTCTCACAGTTCTGAGGACCGGGATATTTAAGTGGACATAATTTCCCAGTACTCCAACCAACTACGGATAACATTGATAAACTATTATTATTGGAACATGTGGTAAGCCTGTCTGAATCACAGTCAAAGGTTATGGGTTGGAGACTTTAGCATTGAACTTTCTTTGTGGCGTTTGTATGTTCCGCTAGAGCTTGTGTGTGTGTGTGTTTTAATCACTAATACTGATTATAATCCCTGAAAGGGAAATTCAACTTGAACTCTACTGTATATTTTGCATGCAGGAACGATGTCAGTGTAAAGGGGCGCACAATCAGTGCCACGCAAACAGGGTCAGTGCGTTGCTCAAGGACACCTCGACAGTGGCCAGGAAGCAGACTAGAAACTCTCTCTCGTTGCCAATGTCTTTTGTCCTCAGCGGGACTCGTGTGACCCGTGGGTTCTAAAACCCAAGTCCCACATTCCCAAAAAATGCAAGACTTTAAAGTGCCCATATGAGGTGAATGAGAGTGTGAATGGTTGTCTATATGTGCCAAGGTCAGTTGGGATAGTATCCAGCTCACTTGCCACCCAGAACAGGATAAGCGGCACACAAAATTAATAGATGGCTATTTCATTGAGGTCAAATTGATTTACATGTATTTTGAATTTTCGGGACATTGAAAATGGCGGCACGGTGGGTGACTGGTTAGAGCGTCAGCCTCACAGTTCTGAGGACCCGGGTTCAATCCCCTGTGTGGAGTTTGCATGTTCTCCCCGTGCCTGCGTGGGTTTTCTCCGGGTACCCTGGTTTCCTCCCACATCCCAAAAACATGCATTAATTGGAGACTCTAAATTGCCCGTAGGCATGACTGTGAGTACATATGGTTGTTTGTTTCTATGTGCCCTGCGATTGGCTGGGAACCAGTTTAGGGTGTACCCCGCCTCCTGCCCGATGACAGCTGGGATAGGCTCCAGCACGCCCGCGACCCTAGTGAGGAGAAGCGGCTCAGAAAATGGATGGATGGATGGATGGGACATTGCAAATTCATCTGGCACAGTGCCCGACTGGTTAGAAACGTCTTCCTCACAGTTCTGAGGACCGGGGTCCAATCCCCGGCCCCGTCTGTGTGGAGTTTGCATGTTCTCACCGTGCCTGCGTGGGTTTTCTCCCACATCCCAAAAACATGCATGCTAAGTTAATTGAAGACTCTGAATTGCCTGTAGATGTGAATGTGAGAACGAATGGTTGTTCGTTTCTATGTGCCCTGCGATTGGCTGGCAACCAGTTCAGGGTGTACCCCGCCCCCTGCCCGATGATAGCTGGGATAGGCTCCAGCACTCCCGCGACCCTTGTGAGGATAAGCGGCTCAGAAAATGGATGGATGGATGTAATCGTGAACAAAGTCAATACCTCCACCTAGTGGGAATTTAGTGAAACATCAATTTAGGCCATGGAAATGTGTTGCACTATGTGATTGTTTATGTGTGTTTTCAGTATAGGCGGTGGCTGACTGGTTAGAGCGTCAGCCTCACAGTACTGAGGACCCGGGTTCAATCCCCGGCCCCGCCTGTGTGGAGTTTGCATGTTCTCCCCGTGCCTGCGTGGGTTTTCTCTGGGCACTCCGGTTTCCACCCACATCCCAAAAACATGCATTAATTGGAGACTCTAAATTGCCCGTAGGTGTGACTGTGAGAGCGAATGGTTGTTTGTTTGTATGTGCCCTGCGATTGGCTGGCAACCAGTTCAGGGTGTACCCCGCCTCCTGCCCGGTGATAGCTGGGATAGGCTCCAGCACGCCCGCGACCCTAGTGAGGAGAAGCGGCTCAGAAAATGGATGGATGGATGTTTTCAGTATAATTTTGTACCAACTAATCTGAATGTGTGACACAGCACTTTAAATTTATAATTCAAGGAACCGCTTGGATTAAAGGTGAAATGTCATCAACAACCAAGATGAAGTCTTGTTGCCTTGATATAACCTTTGCAGATTTCTATGAACTTGGATGACTGACAATCTACACAAACACATTATTTTCAATATTTCTATGACCTGGCAACCTTCTTGAGTGCGTTGTAATTATTTTATATGGCGCATATTCATAGCGCTTACGTACTCTGTCCATGCTTTGACCTTTTTCCTCTTTTTACTACCAATTTGTCAAAAAAACAAACAAACAATTTTTTTACCATTCCCTTAAACTTCAAAACACACTTTTAAAGTATTCCTTAGTGCCTGTTGTTGCTCACTTGCTGTCAAGAAATGGGAGAATGTCATGTAACATCACTTTGAACAAACAAAAAGAAGACTTGGATGCAGTTTTTCAAATAAGAGGCAAAGTGTCGTTTGGTTCAAGTTGTTTATTTGTCACACCCAGTTGAGGTTCATTGCAAAACTGAGAGAATTAAATATTGTGTTATTTAAACACCGTAATGTTAAAACAAACTATATAATTTCATCTAACAAAAGTCAGCAAGTTTTACACACAGCTTTGACATGTTTTTTTTTTTCAGCAAAGGCGTCCTGCGTGCATACAGGTCCTGGCGGCGGAGTACATTACTCCTTGTTTTCCTTGTGACAACAGTACCTGCTAATTCCAGCTCTTTTTGAAGCTCTCCACAGGTGGTCCCAAGTCGTCTGATTATTCTTTGCACTCCTCTGTCAGAAATCTTACGAGGAGCACCTGATCGAGGCATTTATGGTGGTATGATTGGCTTTCCACTTACGTATTATGGCCCCAACTGTGCTCACCTGAACATTCAGAAGCTTAGCTATATGCCTGTAACCAATCCCATTGTTTTGAGACAGCTCTCTGCTCTAACCCATCATGAGATGTGTCTTGATTCGCACCTTGGCAATGAGACCTTTTTTGTAGGCCATCAATGAGGACTGAACCAGCTGATACTCATTTGCACTGACAAGGGGTTGGATTGCTGTTTGATTATTGATTATAGATTTTAGGTGTTTTCTTGGTTTCCATGCCTTTTTGCACCTCCCTTTCTTCACGAGTTCAATACTTATTCCCTGTGTCATTTCACATTTTTACACACAAATTAATTTCTGGTCTTATTTGTTCTACTTTCTTTGTATGTATGGATTACTTGGGTTGTTCCCAACATATGAAATTTTCAGGTCTACATGGAAATATATTTAGAAATAAATAAATATACTAAATAAACTTCCAAAGGTGCTATTGACTACAGAAGTGCATTGCCTTGTTTACAGCAAATTTGAGTATGCCTGGTTTGTTAAAAATGGATCAGTAGGAACTGCTACTGAGTCATGCTGTCAGCATCAAAGGTCCCAGAGGGGTGACCCGGTGACCCGCGTCCAAGCGAGGGGAAAATAGCGTCCAACAATATTACTTGTCACAGGGGTAATTTGAGTCATAGTTTGTCTGGTCTCTCACCTAGGACCTATTTGCTATGTGTGACCCTGCCAGTGGGATAAAGCCCAGACAACTTGGCTCCGAGGATCATTGGGAGACACAAACCCTTGTACCACTGTAAGGTGACGGCTCATGTTCCGCCTCCATTGTGGAGGCTGCCAACCGAAGCTGTGGCCATAAGGTGGTCAATAGCTGTCGTGGCGGCAATTCCTGAAACCGTTGGTGGACACCAGTTGTACGGGATCCTTTCAAGCTGAAGAAGGAGTCCTGTTGGGACTTTTTGGCCTGTGGGACTCCGGAGGCAGCTTTGAGGGTCGCTGAGGCAAAAACTCAGGCGTGGGAGGAGTTTGGAAGTCATTCTCCATGGTCTCACCCCTGGAGAATGACTTCCAGAAAGCTTTAAAGAAATTCTGGTCCACCATCCAGCGTCTCAGGAGGGGGAACCAGTGCACCAGCAACACTGTTGATCCAACCATCCGGTAGACCTCAGTGCTACCCAGCATGTTGCGACACAACGTAGCGCTCCACTGAAGGCGCGCAACTCTAAATTCAGACTTGCCTAAAACTCTGTAAAAACCCTTGGAACCCGCACATTTAATCCATACAAACAAAACAGAAAATAGTACATCAGTGTTTCCATTCAACTTGTCCCCACACAATATATATTTGCAGCTATAAGACAGAATAAAACATTTAAATTGTATTCAAGTCGGTGTAAGTGTATGAAAGTGTTTATGGAAGATTTAAAAACGACATTTTGATTAAGATATAAAGTAACACTTCAATTCTTCATATACACTCAAAAGTGACTTGCATTTTTAAATAATCCTAAAAGCAGACAAAATAGACTCAGCCTTGTCATTTTATTTAATTGCCCTTCACTTCCTCATCATCATCAAGCAGGCAGGTGTTTCTAATGGCCTTGGTCACAAGGTACGGGTCACAGTTTGGTGCAGGGCGACGGTCCTCAAAGAAGCCTTTCTTTTCTTGACCCACCTGGTGAGGAATGCGGATACTGGGACCTCTGTTTTCAATTCCAGCAGAGAATTCGTTCACATTGGACATCTCATGATGACCTGTGAGACGTCTCATGTTGTCCTGACCACCGTGCGGGTCGTACTTCTTAATATGCCCCATGTGTTTTTTGCTCAGCTTCTTGATGGCCTGTTCAATGTATCTGTCAGCAAAGATTACACAAGTGAATGCGTGATTGCTTGTTCTTTGCACTTAACAAGTAGATTCTCTCCTTACACTCGCGCTCTATTTTTGTAGCTGGCGCAGCTACGGCGGATTGCAAAAAACTATGTGTATCCTGATCGTATCCCTGCCGTGTTTGCCAATTTGGCAGACTGGTCTGTGACAAGCTAGGTGTACCAGCACAACGAGGGTGTGTCCTTTGACATGCGCCCTGCTCAATGAAAATTTGGTGGCAGAAAGTCAGTCAAAACATACACCTGATGGGACCACAGCTAAGTCCGGCATGCGATTTTGGTGAATTGGATCGGAGCACAACCCTCTGAATCACTCTAGAAATCAATTCATTTAATGCATTATTATTATTATTATTATTATCCATCCATCCATTTTCTGAGCCGCTTCTCCTCACTTGGGTCGCGGGCGTGCTGGAGCCTATCCCAGCTGTCATCGGGCAGGAGGCGGGGTACACCCTGAACTGGTTGCCAGCCAATCACAGGGCACATACAAACAAACAACCATTCACACTCATAGTCACACCTACGGGTAATTTAGAGTCTCCAATTAATGCATGTTTTTGGGATGTGGGAGGAAACCGGAGTGCCCGGAGAAAACCCACGCAGGCACGGGGAGAACATGCAAACTCCACACAGGCGGGGCCGGGGATTGAACCCGGGTCCTCAGAACTGTGAGGCTGACGTCCACCGTGCCGCAATTATTATTATTATTATTATTATTATTATATTATTATATTGTATTTTAAGGAAGCATGGGCAATAATTGTATCACAATACTATGCTTTCGATATACTGACCTTGGGGTGCAAGGCATCCATTTTGAGGCCAACCAAATGGATGCCCATCGTTTCTAATGAGTGTGTATTCCTGCTATATCTGGTGATCTTTAACCTGGTCCATGACTTTCTTGCAGCTCATTCAATAGTTTGTGTCTAAACCAGACATAAAAAGTTTCAGCTTTCCCGTTTCAATATGGAGAATCACACATTTCAGGAAAAAAGTGGAGAAGGTACCTGTCGCAATGCGGTTGTATTTTAAAACTTCGCAAAGGACCAGTTTGTTGGGGTGAACGGACAATCAGATCTCTGAACATGCGCACTGGGATGAGGTACATGTCGCTGTTGGAGACTTCAGACTGGTATGTGCTTGACCTGGCAAAGTTCCATTCAGGAATATCTACCAGAAATCAGTTTACCACACAAAACAAAACACCAAAAGGCTAACCCAAATGAACGAATGCTGGTTTAATGATAGGATGTTCAGATTTCTGCATGTACACATTTGAGGTCATAAACACTTTAATTCACCCTTCTCATACCAATGCTGATTAATTTGGGGATTAAGCTCAACATTTAAAATGTCCTTGATCCCCAAAGGTTGTTGTGAAGTCGTCAATCATTAAAACAGTATATTTACCTTTTATACTTTTTGGTTCAGTATCCAGGGTCTGGGTGTTGTTGCGAAGTCCCTCTCCAGTTCCACAGCGGAAGCTTAAAAACTCCACTGTGACACAGTAAAACTGTTCCGGCATAAAAGGATACCGATTTTCCATTCTGCTTGACCTAACAGCCTTCACAGGACAAAAAAATAAATAAAATAAAAAAAGGAATACGAGGAGGAGGAGGATTTCGACCCAACTGAACTTGACATGGTCAAACCGTACATGTTTGAGCCGATCAGGAGGTCGGAACCCGACAATGATGATGACGAGCAGCCAAGTAGCAGCTGTACAATAGAAAAGAGAGTGGACACTGGGTAGATGTGACGACACTGCCTGCATAAGAGACAACACAATTCCTTGCAGAGCCGATTAGAAATATAGATTGGTATGTTTGTGCATCCCATAAAGCCATAATTAACTTTTTCCAGCATTCTCACTTGTCGATAGAAACATAAAGTCATAACAGACGCAGTATGAGCAGACGGCCATTCATGTGGGATTCATAATGCGTTGGTCCATCCATCTCTGTACCGCTTATATTTATTTGTTATGATATGATAGAGTATTTTATTGTACAGTACGTGCGTTATGTATATTTGGTCAGTATTCTTCCGGTTTCTTGGCGAGAAGGTGTCGTAGGTATATATAAGGAAAACCTCACCTCTTGTCTACGCCGCTTCACCGCTGCACCATGGCGGCTGCGAGATTTAGTTCTCTTGCTGGCGGTTCAGATCCCGATGGCCGTAGGAGTAATAGTTGGCACCGCAGCTTGTTTCGGCCTCTGCTTAACTACACCTGTGTATCCAATGCTTTCTGCTAAGTCTTTCTCAAAACATGTCGGTTCAAAATGATCAGCACAGAGTCCGGAATGCTTGGCACCCATAGCTGACCACGTTTCTTCCCCTGTTGATTGACTTTCCCTATCCACTGGTCACGTATTGCTTTATCACTTGGAGAGCCAAAGAAAGTCTTTGCCACTGCCTGAACCATTTGTACAACCAAATGCCACACAATAAACCATCGTGAAATCGCTAAATCATACGACAACAAATATACAAGGACGGGAACAGCAGTATAGAACAATAGCACACAACAGCGAATGAACATGATGTTTAGTTTGTGTGACGTCACAGCGCCAGATAGAGCCGAAGACCGGAAGGCGCTGGATGCAAAAAGCAGAAGGCGCATTCAGATTTATATATATCGATTTCACTGCTGTATATCGACTATATAATCACTTTGAAATGGCAGATGTGGTTTGTAAAGGGGTTCTAGAGTTATCAAGAAAATTCTTAACATCTTTGTCCTCTGACCTTTAAAGCATAGAGCCGAACAAACATAATCCTAGACATGTCTTCAACCCAGGGGCAGTTTCTGATACGGGCAGTATTTGCAGCATCCCAGCCCCGTACTGTATATGAATAGCTTCCTATTTTTTACTATTATATAAGTCAAATTTGTACTCGGAATTAGGGGAAGTACCCAATAGGTTTTTTTTTTTTTTTTTCTTCTTCCTACTCTTATTGACCATGCACATTGTAAATGTATTTTATTTTTTCCCCTTTTATCTTTTAACCTATCTTGTGTTGATTTAGTTTTGTGTATGTTCACTCAAGACAATTAAAAAAAAAAAAATAAAAAAAACTATTGCTTGGGCTTGTAATTCTACTTTCGGGACAGGCTCAGTAATCTTCATGATAACAGCAGCAAAATGAACTCAGAAGTCTCCAGAAAGATTTTGAATTGGTATACTCTGGCTGTATTATAACTTCGTGTATATTAAGATAAGATGTACCATAATTCATTATAATTAAAATATTTATTACCATTTTCCAGGTATACATTAAAAAAGAAACAGAATCATTCCTATGCTCATCAATTTAATGCATTTATCATCAATTACACAGGTTGTTGTGTTAAGCAAGTCAAATATACTTCAGAAAACTATCAAGCTTTCTTATTTTGGCAATCATTCCCCCCTTCCTCTTTCCCGGCAGGACACTCAATAATTGTCCTTGTAAAAGATCTTCCTGTCCTTAGGAACGTCAAGCAATACAACTCCTCGACAGCTACTCTCAGCCTCATGAACTCTTTCTCTTGTTCTTCACAAATGACTTCAAATCCAGTCTTATGTCATCTCATTGAATGCTCAGGCTTACAGTAGCAGTTTTTTTTTTAACTTTAAAAGAGCTCTTACGCACAGATTTCCACCCATGAAACATGACCTGTCTTACTTGGACCTCCACCTGTCGGTCCACTGGCAACACGCTGCACTGCCTTGAGGTCATCACCAGATGGGAAAACAGTATGTGCTGATAGCATTAAGTATTTGTTTGTGTGTGTGTGCTTGTGTGTGTGCTTATGTGTGTGTGAGATGTAAGGTCGACACAAGCAGTTCTTCTGCTGTGATATCGCCTAAATTTCACAAGGCCACCGAGAGGTAGCAGGACTGCCTGTCTTCATTCCTCAAGCCACCTCTCTCTCTCTGACACCAGCAGAGACCTGCACACACAATATTATGTAGCAGTGGACATTGCATATACTGTACTGTAAAGATGCTACACAAGCTATAGAGACTGTACTCACAGAGACATTATTGAACCCAACTGCCATTGGGTGGTTTTGTGCAGATGGAATTCTCACGTTGTCCTCCTGTTGACAAGGAGAAGATTATTAATCCAATCATCAAAGAAAATAGATGTATGGAGGTTGGATGACTGGATGGATGGATAGTGCTTGAACTGTATTAAATTCCTTGTGTGTTTTGGACATACTTGGCAAATAAAGATGATTCTGATTCTGATCTATAGGGGTCCATTACATCTTTTAATGAAACAAACTTACCATGAGGTCCCCTTCATAGGTATCGTTAATGAAACCACTGTGAGCTTCGGGAGATGATGATGATGATGATGATGATGGGTCAGTCAAAGGCCTGACCCTCATCTGGGTTCGGATGTAGTAAATGAGAAGGGCAGTCAATGTGCCAATCAGCAGCAAGACCACAATGACTGATGCTGCAATCCCTCCTGCATTGCTATGCTCGGTTGAGGCTACAGAAGAAATTGAATGAAGATTTTATTTGTTCATTCATTTTGGATTGAAAATGTACAGTGAACATGCTCACTCAACAAAAATTTGAAATTCAACACTTTTCTTCTCCCCCCCCCACCCCTCACCCCCCCACACACACTTTTTTATCCATTGAGTTAGATGATTGCCATTCATTCTCTGCGATCGCTTAATGCATGGCCCATGTAGCAAGGACCCATATACAAATCCTGGAAGCTGAACACATCCCATTCTCCTGCACACTGCCAGACTTTTAACCTACAAAGCACATTTGGCATGCTGTACAACTGTACAATTGTTGCTGATGTCCAGTGACTTTGCTTAGTTCTTGAGGAAGAATGTACAGACACGTATTTCAGAGCGGCTTTTTCTTGTGACCAGTCCAAGGCAGCCAGACCATCAGCCAAAATGTTTTTGTTGAGTATACAGGGCAATAATTTATTTCATATTTTTTTGGGCAAGGTTTGCCTTTCAAAAAATAAGCGGTCATAATTTTTTTAGCTTATATGTTAAATCCCAGTGTGTTCTCCCAAGCAGGCAACATAACAATCACTGAATGCGAAAATCTCAGCAGCAATACATGTCAAAAAGCAAGTCTTACCACATTATACACTATTCCATACACATGCTGTAAAAAAAAAAAAAAAAAAAAATCCATATTTTCAGGCGATTATGCAGTATTTTGCTACAATTCCAAATTGGTTAGAGTGTCAGGTTTAGGACATTTTAGTTTCATAAAATTAATTACAGAAAAAAGAAAACCAAATCTGACAAGATTCTTGTGAGATAGAAAAACTCCTGTGTTTTGTAGAACATACTAAAATGTGCAATATGATTGTCTTGACTTACTTGTGGCTCCATCAGTGACTTTTTTAGCACAGTTGACTCCGACGGTGTACTCAATGTCATCCAGAGCCAAGACACCAGTGGCACCCTTGGTCCCCTCAAACACAATCTAGCAACAAAAGCAGCATGTCAGTGTCACAACGGGGCTGTTACAATGTTTTATGACATGTGAGAGGCTAACCTGGTATTCCTCAGTGGACACAATGTCAATGTCAAAGCGTCTCCACGGTCCCCCAAGATCTTTCACCTCCAGCTGCTCCTTGAGAAGACCTTCGGTCAATGTCCACACCTTCAGCTGGCTGTCTGCTGCAAGATGCAAAAAAACAAAACAAAACAAAAAACACACAGGCTGTTGTAAAGCAAGTCCTAGTACCGCAACATGTTTACACTAGTCATATTAGTCTCCAGAACAACAGCACTTAAGAGAGCACAGCACCGTCAATGGCAAAAATCACAAATCTTCACAGATGATTGAGAAATGAAGTCCGAAAATCATTCTACAGGCAAATTGTGCTCCAACTGAATTAAAAACAAAATTTGCCTATTCTAAACTAATTCTAAAACTTGATTCTTACATGAATATGGTTTGTAAGCCCAGAATTTCAGGCAAGTGCCTTTAGTTGGGGGCAGGTGAGGGCTCAGCAGCTGAGCATTCTGATTGGCCGCTGTCCGGTTGCTACTTGGAATGAACAGGAAGTGACCTGGCAAAAGGGAATGAGAAGATGGTCATTGTGAAATGGACTCACCCTGTCCCTTGACATTCTTCTGTTTTGGATTCATAAGAAGATAAACATGATTGATTTATTTGTTTCTGCTGTTGACCTTTTTCTGTTCCAAGGCTGTGATCTTCTGAGGGGGTGAAGTAGTGCATCTCTTTTTCATGACTTGTCAGATCCCAGTCCAGGTTGTCCCGCTTGACGTTTTGAGTATTACTCCAGGTACACATTCCTCTCTCTAGACTGCACTTTGAACCTAAGACAATGTCCAACAAAAACACCAGTCTGTAGAATTAAAAACAGACTGCACTGGTAGATCATATTTTTTTATACACTATTTCATTATTCGTGGAATCAATAGCTCCAATACAAATAGGGAGGGCATAAATATGGATTGAAATGGTTTTTTAACCTACAAACCTCGATTTTCACATGGACGAGCAGAAATGAAAATATCATCAATTGCAACATGAGTGTCTTTGCCTCCTCTTCCTGTTACCTCAAACTGTAGCTGGAGAACAAAAACGTCAACACATAAGCATCATTTAAATAATAAATACGATCCCTTTAAACATTTCTCTTTTGTTTGAGCAAAGTAGCAACTGATTTTTTGTGACTGATATTTACAGTATTGATATTTACAGCTAGCAGTGACTTTTGTCAAAAGGGGCGGATTGGCCTAATAAATGGCCCATTTTCTTTATATGTGTACCTGGCCTTAATACAAAAATGTAATAACATTAAAAAATCCTGGTTAGCAATAACAATTATATTTTGGTCTTAGAAACACTGGTGCATTAACCATTACAGGAACATAAAACATGCTTTTGAAAATTACCAATACTGTTAAATTAGGTCAACTGCAGGCAAAAATCTTACATTTGGCAGTGATCTGTTACATGTATTATGCACTATATAATTTTTGAATTTGTAATATCCTCTAATATTTTCAAAAAATATTTCCAAGCATTTTAACGCCACCACATTCTACCTGCCAGTCCATAACGTTGCTTGAGATGTTGCCGTTACCATGGCGCCAGACATCTCCCTGGTTCAGACTGTCCGTAAAGATGTTGACCCTCTCGCCCTCCACTGGCTTCATATACACCGACAAAGAACCTGCAAACATTTCACATTTGTATTGTGTTGTTTGTGAGTCTGTCTGTGACTTTTGTTGTGTCCGAGGGACTCACCAGGATTCTCGCTTGTCATGTGATACCAGAAATTTATACACTCAGTTTTATCTGTTCCTTGGCGAACAGGCGACGTGAGGGTTGTGGTAGCACCAGCTGGAAGGACGTTCCCTCCAGTTTTAACCAGCATGTAGAAACCTATACGCAGAACAGAATAGGATTTACACAGCATATACACCAACCAACCACAACCATATGACCTCTTGCAGAATCTAATGGGAAGTAAAACATAAAACACACGCTAAAACATATTGCTAAATTAATACCTCTCTGATAGTGCCAATCAAGTATAAGTACAATGTATATTTTACTAATGTCGTGGCACTACAGTGAGTATATCAAAGCGCGACTTTTTTATTACCCAGTTCTGTCTCCAGAGTGTGATCAGTTTTTGGTCCTGTCGCTGTTGCGGTGTGTCCATTTCTAAGGACCCAATAAACTTGACCTGAGCTTCTGTAGCCGCACTCCTGACCCTCAAAAGAACACATCCTCGGCACATGAACAAGGACGGTCCACCAGCGCCACATCATCAATGGCCACCTGGCCGTCAAAGCCGGAGCGTACAGCCTCAAACATCAGCTGCGGGTAGAGAGTTAGAGAGAAATAGAAGTGATTGCTCTATCTCTGTGCAATTTTATAAATTTTCAAGATGTTGATGTAGCATACCTGATATGTTGTGAACTGGTGTGGTACTGGGCATTGTGCTTCATGCCATATGTTACCATGAGCGCCACTGTGGGTCCATAGCAACTTCTCATAACCATGTGTATCAAATAACTTCACATTCAGAGCCCCTAGGAGAAGTTAATGGTATTCAGATACAGTGGCATCATTAGGCCTATTTTAGGGAGGCTTAAGCATTGGTTGATGCTTCCACCCACCAAGTAATTGCCAGTTTTAACAATGTGTACATATTTTTTCTTTTTTGTCGTTAATGCTGTAAACATACTTTCCGTGTTTGTGTACTGTATTTGAAAAAAACAGAGTGAAATAACCCAGTAAAGTATTATTTTAAAATATGTCCAAAGGACGTTAAAAAGCAATTTCGCAGTCTTCGTTAGCTGTTTGTGAAATTTTGTAGCCGTGCACCACAGCCGCTCACATCCTGTGCATCTCCTGGGAGCTAACCCCCCCCCCCGCCCCACCCATAAAACTTAGTGACACCCCTGTTCAGATAATTGAGGCTCTGTACAACATAATGGTACGATATGAAGTGCTGTATAGGCCAACAATTAGTTAGCTCTCAACTCCCCCCCAAAAAAAGTCACTCATACCCCAAAAATGTATGAATGTGAAAGGTGAGTTTTCTTTTATCGAGTTTTTATTATTATTATTTATATATAAATACATATATTGTTTAAAAAGGACCCAATAAACATGACATATATATATATATATATATATATATATAATATTTGGAGTGAGTTTTTTTGGTGTAAGTGACAGGTTATTAGGTGTGTGTGTGAGATGTTTTTTGGGTGTATTTGAGATGTTTTTGGCAAGTGTGAGAGTTTTTTGGGTGATTGAGAGGTAAATAGTTGGGTGAGATGTTCTTGGTGAGTGTGAGGGGTTTTTGTTGTGGGTGGGTGAAAGTTTTTTAGGGGTGAGTGTCAGAGGTTTTGTGCACATCTCTAAGATTTTTTTGGTTGAGTTTTTTATTGAGTGTTAGACATTTTATGGTGAGTGTCAGTTTTTTGGTGTGAGTGAGAGGTTTTATGGCGTGAGATATTTTTGGGTGAGAGGGAGAAGCTTTCTGGTGTGAGGGGCTTTTGGGTGTGAGTGGGAGGTTATTTGGTGTGGGTGAAAGGTTTTTTGAAGTGTGTGAAATGGTTTTTTTTTGTAAAGTGTGAGATGTATATAGTGACTGTGAGTTTTTTTTGGTGAGTTTTTTAGGGGGGGTGTCAGAGGTTTTGTGTACATCTCTGTAAGATGTTTTTTGGTGAGTGTGTCAGGTTTTTTTGGTGTGAGGGAGGTTTCTGGTTTCAGTGAGAGTTTTTCATGTGTACATTGGAGTTTTTTGGGCATGTTTTTTTTCTGTACACGTGAGCTGTTTTTTGGTTTTCTGATAAAGTGTGAGAAGCTTTTGTGTGTGAGAGTTTTTTTGTGTGTGAGATATTTATAGGTGAGAGTGAAGTTTTTTTGGTGAGTATGAGAGGTTTTTTGGTCATGTGTAAGGTCTCTGTGAGTAACTTTTTAGTGTCAGACATTTGAATGTGAGAGGTTTTCTGGTTAAGTGTGAAAGGTTTTTGTGAAAGTTTTATGTGTGAGATGTTTTTTCATTTTCGGGATTGTAAGTTTTTCGTGGTTAAGTGTGCGAGTTTTTTTTGTGAATCAGAGTATTTTGCGTGTGAGACATTTTAGGGTGAATGTGACAGGGTTTTAGGTGCCCATGAGATGTCTTTTGGTGAGTGTAGGTAAATATATTTCTATAAGTCCACTCACAACACAATGACACTGATGGTGCAACAATTTTGAAGATGAGTCATCCTGGCCGAGTAACTCACCAGTGTTTGGTCCATAGATTTTGTAGAAGAAAGTCAGGCAGTGTCCCGTTTGACCCGGTAATAGTGGCAATGACAGCAAACGTCCAAATGCACCACGCAGTGACGAACTCCACATGTCCACTACAAGACTTTTACCTAGAGATCAAAGATGGATGAAGCAAAACAATTACAGTAATTTATGATTTAAGACATTACTTTTCTCTGCAGTTAATATATATATATATATATATATATATATCAGTTGTTGGTGTTGCATGTATGTTCAAAAACACTTATTCTTTTCTTTTTGGCTTGCCCCCGTTAGGGGCCTTCATCTAATGTAAAAAAATAAGTGTACCAATCCCGATGGTATGGTCCATCCCGTCAAGCAGTGTCCAGTCAAAGTTGTCACTGTTGTCCTGGTGCCAACCACACAGTCCATCCTCAAAGTTACATGACGGTGCTGTCCCATAAAACCATACAAAATCAAGCTAAGTATTGGGACGTGTTCTGGATTTTCCATTTTCTATTTGGATCTTTTAATGAAAAAAGTTACCTGTTGAAGATGATGGAAAATAGTCTGCATGGCAACCGGTGAAGTGAATGTTTTTTACTTTAATTTTGGCGCAAGGACACAGTTTCACCGCACGAGATTCAAATCCCAACTGATGGAGAAAAGAGGAAGAGATGAGCCAAGGCGAAAATATTTAAATTCAGAGATTGCGCATACTTCATCAATATTTCATAAACTTTTTGAGCTGTTGTTCTTATAACTAGTGCTCACTACAACAAACCTAAACAAACAGTACACAATACAGTGCAAAGCAATGCTAAGGACAGAGTATTCATTTTGAGTCTCTTTACATTAATGGTTTAAATAATAAGAGGCTAAAGTGGAGAACATTTGTGTGCCCAACATTTTTTGTTACATACATATAGTATGTTGGTCGATTCATGGATCAAACACGATGTGAATTTTGTTGTTCAGCTCGTTGTTATACAACCCCAATTCCAATGAAGTTGGGACATTGTGTTACACATAAATAAAAACAGAATACAATGACTAGCAAATCATGTTCAACATATCCATTCATCCATCCATTTTCTGAGCCGCTTCTCCTCACTAGGGTCACGGGCATGCTGGACCCTATCCCAGCTATCATCGGGCAGGAGGCGGGGTACACCCTGAACTGGTTTCCAGCCAATCGCAGGGCACATACAAACAAACAACCATTCGCACTCACAGTCACACCTACGGGCAATTTAGAGTCTCCAATTAATGCATGTTTTTGGGATGTGGGAGGAAACCGGAGTGCCCGGAGAAAACCCACGCAGGCACGGGGAGAACATGCAAACTCCACACAGGCGGGGCCGGGGATTGAACCCGTGGTCCTCAGAACTGTGAGGCTGACGCTCTAACCAGTCGTCCACCGTGCCAAATGTTCAACATATATTTAATTGAATGCACTACAAAGACAAGATATTTAATGTTTAAACTGATAAAGATTATTGTTTTTCGCAAATAATCATTAACTTGGAATTTTATGGCTGCAACACGTTCCAAAAAAGCTGGGATAGGTGGCGAAAAAAAGACTGAGAAAGTTGAGGAATGCTCATCAAACACCTGTTTGGAACATCCCACAAGTGAACAGGCTAATTGGCAACAGGTGGGTGCCATGATTGGTTATAAAAGGAGCTTCCCTGAATTACTCAGTCATACCCAAAAGCCATTTATCAACAACACCCAGAAACGCCGCCGGCTTCTCTGGGCCCGAGCTCATCTAAGATGGACTGATGCAAAGTGGAAAACTGTTCTGTGAGAACGAAGTCCACATTTCAAATTGTTTTTGGAAATTGTGGACGTCGAGTCCTCCGGGCCAAAGAGGAAAAGAACCATCCGGACTGTTAGGGACGCAAAGTTCAAAAGCCAGCATCTGTGATGGTATGGGGGTGTTTTAGTGCCAATGGCAAGGGTAACTTACGCATC
The DNA here is from genome assembly GCF_024500275.1 of Phycodurus eques. Lineage (NCBI taxonomy): Eukaryota > Metazoa > Chordata > Actinopteri > Syngnathiformes > Syngnathidae > Phycodurus > Phycodurus eques. The sequence continues at coordinate 6,583,350 of NC_084539.1, forward strand.
TGTGAAAGCACCATTAATGCTGAAAGGTACATAAAGGTTTTAGAGAATCATATGCTGGCTTATTTCAGCAAGACAATGCCAAACCACATTCTGCACGTTACAACAGCGTGGCTTCATAGTAAAAGAGGACAGGTACTAGACTGGCCTGCCTGCAGTCCAGACCTGTCTCCCATTGAACATGTGTGGCGCATTATAAAGTGTAAAATACGGAGACCACGGACTGTTGAACGGCTGAAGCTGTACATCAAGCAAGAATGGGAAAGAATTCCACCTACAAAGCTTCAACAATTAGTGTGCTCAGTTCCCAAACAGTTTATTGTATGTTGTTAAAAGAAAAGGTGATGTAACACTGTGGTAAACATGACCCTGTCCCAGCTTTTTTGGAACATGTTGCAGCCATAAAATTCTAAGTTAATGATTATTTGCAAAAAACAATAAAGTTTATCAGTTTGAACATTAAATATCTTGTCTTTGCAGTGTATTCTATTAAATATAGGTTGAACATGATTTGCAAATAACTGTATCCTGTTTTTATTTATGTTTAACACAACGTCCAAACTTCACTGGAATTGGGGTTGTACAACAGCAAGTTGTGCAAAAAGTACATTGAACAGTTGGACATCTGCATTCAGAAGTTTAGAGAAGGTCAAATTAAGTGAATCTGTTAAGGTTTATAACACATTTTAGGTTCACTGCAAAATTTCACCCAAAAAAATGAATATCAATCACTTTTTTTGTGAGTAGTGTATCCATTTCAATTATAATTTAGCTTTAAATATTTAGGGGAAATGCACTTCTCATTCTCCTACATAGGTTTGTTGCAAGCTTTACAAAATATGCACCTGAAAACGATGTTTCCTGGCTCCGATGGCCACATGTGCAGGTTGCCACTCTGCCTCCCCTATTCCGGTCTTTCCACTGAACTCCCACAGTTTAGGCTGCACACCCAACATGCTGTCAATCACCCTGATTGATAGGTCCCCTGCAGCCAAGAGATGTAGTAGCCAAATGTTTGATTATGTATGCTGTGGAAATACAAGAAGAAATGCATCGTAATTAAAAAATAAGTGTACCGATATGAGCTGGATTTCCTGTGAGTGCAAAATCAAATTGTATGGTACAAGCCGGGCCAGAGGGGCCCAGGAGAGGGGTCCGTGTCTGTGCCTCAGTCAGCTGCTGGCCTGAGGCCTTGGCCACATACAAATACTCTTCTGCCAAAAATAAACACGTGTTTATAATGTAGTCATTTCACATTAAAAAAAATAATTTTAAAAAACTGCAAATGAACCAATGGTCAGTGTTAATCTATACCTTTTGCAGTGGAATTCTGGTGAAGCACCCAACCTTGACTACCAATGCTTGTGTCTGTCCAGCCTGAGCTGCCTTTACTGTATGAGAAGTCCCCTGTGACACAAACAGTAATATTAGATCAATAATTCAATGGATCAAAAGTCAATCTTTTCTTTTATACTAATAGTACACTTCAATTCAACCGTGTCATGATTCGATGAATCAAGCCTGGAGCCCTTCGTTCTCAGGCAGCATTTTCAACCATGGCAACCCCAATGTAATTCAAGTGATGTATACGTGGAAGCGCAGGGCACTGCCAGGGATTTGAGGCCCCATGAAAAAAGTATCTCCTTTGGCCCCACCACTTAAATGACATGCTACTGTACTACCATTTTTTCATTATTTCCTATGAGAAAAATGTATAAATTAATATAAGGATTATTTTTTTTTTGGTTAGGTCACCAAAGCATTATGGAACAGATAGTTTGTTTATGCCTGAGATTCTCACTGTATGATTTGGATGAGTACTGTAATTTCTCATGTATAATGTGCACCCATGTACAATATGCATGCCCAAAGTTGACCTCAAAATTCTGGAAAAACCCTTCAACCTATGTATAATGCATTTTTACAATGCATGATTTTGCTTCTACCCATATGATCAAAACATTAAGTATTATCTGTATTTTTTCAAAGAATTATTCTGAAGTTAAGCACTTTATTTGAACACATAATACTTTCTTTTTATTTACTTGCTTTTATTGTGAAATTCATAGCTCTACTTTTATTTAGTAAATTACAAAACACACAGTTGTGCTCATATGTTTAATTACCCAGGCAGACTTTGTAAGATGCGTACAATTCTTAAAAAAAAAACATGAAGGACCAGGCGAAACATTTAATTTTATTTTAATGGGATTCAAATTAAACTGTCAAGCATTTCAGAAAAGCATTATCATTAAACAAAACATAACCATAAAGAAAATAATGATGGTTGTTCAGTCATCAGTCGTATTAAAAAACAACAACAACAAACAAACAAACAAACATTTCACAAATTCTGCCTGGGTATGTAAACTTATGAGCACAATTCTACACATATGCAGTCATATGTACCACCACCATATTGGAATAAAAGTGTAGTCTACACTTTTTTCATAACGTCTACGTGGCATACTAGAATGAAAGTGTACACCTTTTTATAACCTCTAGGGGGCGGTGGCATATTGGAATGAAAGTGTACAGCTTTTTCATAACCATACATTTATAAAATGTCAAAGTCGTTTTCATTTTCTCCTATACCTATGTATAATGTGCACTATTGCCTTTTGACAATTTTTGGGGAAAAAATGCGCATTAAACACGAGAAATTACAGCACTACATTTCAGGAGGTCATGTTGATGCATAGATTTAATGAGCAGGATGAACTGCAGCTCTCGAGGTAGGAAACACTTGAAAGGATGAGCGACCAATTTCAAGCTACAGCATGTCATCTAGTAAAAACATAAATAAATTATCGAAAGGGCGTGGACTCAGTTTTCTGCATAACATGGTTACATATGAAGATGACTCATTACTGTTCAAGAGCAAAGCAATAAATGTGTTTAGACCAGTTGATACAAGTAAATGTGAGGGAACAAGTGCAATGAACTCACCACACATGGCTTCATCCTGTGCACCCGGACAGTCAGTGTGAAAGTCACACATCTTTTCAGGCACTGTGCAAGGGTTCTTGGGAGGTTTAGGAAATTTATCGAAACTGACACTTTCTGAAAAGAAAGTATGTCACACACTACTTCAAATACTGAGGATATTTTTTTTTATCCTTATTTGATTATCTTTACCATTTGATCGCCGGCATTCAGGAGACAACACAATGTTGTCGATCGCGATACCTCCGTATGCAAGTTCCCTGACTGCTGCCATTATAACAATCTGTAAGATGAGAGGAAAATTTGGAGAAATAAAGAGGAAAACGTTTGAGTGTCTGTCTCACAGTTCTGAGGACTGGGGTTCAAATCCCGGCCCCGCCTGTGTGGAGTTTGCATATTCACCCCATGCCTGCGTGGGTTTTCTCCGGGTTCTCCGGTTTCCTCGCACATCCCAAAAACAAGCATGGTAGGTTGATTAAATTGCATGTAGGTGTGAATGTGAGTGTGAATGGTTGTTTGTTTCTATGTGCCCTGCGAGTGGCTGGCAACCAGTTCAGTGTGTGCTCTGCCTCCCGCCCGAAGATAGCTGGGATAGGCTCCAGCACTCCCGCGACCCTTGTGAGGAGAAGCGGTTCAGAAAATGGATGGATGGATGAATATGCGACAGGTCAGGCTAATTCCCAAGGTACTGTGGCCTTGCATCAAAAATGATTTGTGTAAAAATTACCAATCTGTGTTTTGAATGTGTGGGCTCAGCATAATCACTCACTTGAAAAGTGGAGTTATTGACAATTTCCACTTCAGCCTTCACCCAAACATCACCCAGCGCTCCGCCCCGCTCCCACACTGGGGAGATGGTCTTGCTCGTCACCAGTACCGTCAGCCCACCAGACCTTGGCCCGAACTGATGTGTGTACATGATCATCTACGGTGGGAAGTTGGTAGACTTGACTCAAATTATGTGTCTAAATTGTAACAAAAAAACCACTGAAGAGAAGATATCGGCTTGCCTTGCAAGGATGAGTCATATTGGTGGGTTCTAGGCGAGGACTTTGGAAAGCTGCCCAATCCTGTTGGAGCCCTCCATCAGGAACAGTAACATACAAGAAGTGACCTGTAATAGTCATCAGCCTTTGTCTAAGTATAGTAGATTTTGAGGGTTCCTATTTTTATTTTTTAAAATATAAATTAAGAATTAGCACATAACATATCAGAGCAAAAATATGATTGAATAATACATTTGAATTGTTAGTACCCGATGCGCTGTTGATTGAATGATCCCGTCCTGGTCCTTTCAGAGGATCTGTGATGGAGATGTTTTCCTGACTTGTCCTTACCCATTTTAGTTTGGACAATGACCTGAGGTCCCAATCACACACATCATTCTCAAAGTCACAGCGCTGATATCCCTCTGCACAAACAAGAAGTTAGAAACTACTATTTGAACTGCTATTTGTGTCGACTGACACTATCAGAGACACATCAATTAATTTATATGCTGTACTTTGCAGTATTTTACAACAACACCACAATCCTTTTTAAGGTCACAGGGAAGCTGGATTCTATTGCAGCTGACTTTCACACAAGTGCAAGGCTCGCTGCACGTGTTTACCAATTTGGCACATTGGTCTGCACCAAGCTGGACATAACAGTGCAACAAGGGTGTTTCCTTTGTGTATGTCTAAACTTATGCCTGCTCAGACCACGTCTAACTTGGTGCGAGGGAAACCGTTGGTCTAATGAGGTTTTGGGGAATTTGATCAGGAAACATAAGCAGGCAGATACGCAAGCTCTGTGGATGTGATGGATATGTCAGACGTATTCCATTCATAAATATGTGTGTATGAACAGCAGGAGAAATCAATATATTGAATGCTTTATTATTTTCATCATCATTCTGTAACTTGTGTGGCGTACATTACCAAGTAATGGGTATGGTTAAGCTAATGCTTTTTTGTACTGTGGATAAGTGATATTCCTGCCACTTGACAGCTGCTGAAATTAACTCAAAAGTTACTTTTTTTCTAACTTAGTTACTTTTGAAATCAACTAATCAGTAAAGTAACTAAGTTGCTTTTAAGCTCAAGTAATCAGTAAAGTAACTAAGTTACTTTTTCAAGGTAACTGTGGCAACACTGCATGCACGATAGGTTAATTGAAGACTGAATTGTCTGTAGGTGTGAATGTCAGTGCAAATGGATGTTTATATGTGCCCTGCGATTGGCTGGCAACCAGTTCAGGGTGTACCCCGCCTCCTGCCCGCAGTTAGCTGGGATAGGCTCCAGCACGCCCGTGACCCTAGTGAGGATATAAACATATTATAATATTGGATAACTGTAAATTACCCAAAGAATATCATTTAATATCCATCCATTCATCCATTTTCCGTACTGCTTACCCTCACTAAGGTGGCGGGCATCATTTAACATAAATGTATTAATTTATTCATTTGAACTGATTTGCATGGTTTCACTCGATAAATGTAGCTACCTCAGGCGTTATGGCGAAAGCTTAGTTTGTGTTCTGACATAATTATGCCAAACTGTGACATAACAGAAAGCTCTAGAGAGAGTGATTTTAAATTGAGAATTTTAAAGATATGGACAAACGCAAAACAAAATGAATGGTTTAAACTGTTTAATGGCATTTCTAAAGGCAAAGGCATGAGACCAATTTCTTTTATAAAGAACTTGTGATTACTCACCACAGTTCTGCTCGTCGGTCCAGTCGCCACAGTCATCAGTGCCATCACATACCTGACGTTGGTGGACGCAGCCCCCACTCTTACACTCCAGCATTCCAGCTGGGCACTCTTTGCCAGGTAGTGGAACTGCAGAAGTTAGAAGAGGGAACAACTAAATTTAAAAAAGTATTCTATTCGTATTCCTAATAATAACTATTCTATATTGTGTACTTTTTCATTGTGGTTGGAAATTAATACTTCTGACTTATCACAGAATTATAACAATTAAAATCTGAACAGATAAAATACAAGACCAGTATGAAAGTATATGACCCCCACACAGTAAGACTTTAACAATTTTTCTTTTTGTGGTCGTGCTTTGCAGTGGTAATCATGCGGTTCGTCATACAGTATTTCCGCGATGCATTCGGCACAGCTCTCAGTGATATAATGCATTTCTACACCACTGCAGACTAAAAACAGAAAATAAGCATATTGTTAAATTAATACCACTCTAAAATGTCGGTCAAAAAAAAAAAATAATCTTTGTAAAGACAATATGTTTGATACAGTTGTATAACGGACATGCTCTCGCCAGATGGCACCATGACCCCCAATCTCGGACTGGGCTGCATCCCTGTCTCCGCATCCCACTGAGACAGATGGTCACGGGGATGCCTGGTTTATCTTACACGGACGCTAAATGAATTACCAGCCAGTCTGAAGAAACTCATCAAAGGCAGAGACCAGAAAACCTGACTTCTCACCCAGACTTTAAATTAACAGTTAGCCCAGTCATCAGAAGACTCCCTGTGTGTGCAGGGCTCAAGATACCGACCCAAAATGTTTGAAAATCCGCTGGTGCCACATGCCAAGATAAAAGTTCAAAGGACCATTTGCCCTTTGAAATGCCGCTCAAGACATCTGGGACAATGGATAACACACCAGCGACACCCACTGGCGGTGGAAGGTTACTGCTACTTCATCGAATTTGAATGTTGTGGGACATTTTAAGAACTTTGCATGACTGCTCCCAGTGTCTACAACCACACTAATATCACTAGTGATTGTATTTCTTCAAATTTGAATGTCTGATGTCAAATCTGTTTGTCCACTGAACCGGATGAGACGTTTCACCGCACACGACACAAATGACACTCCCTCTCTCGGCCTTGTGCACAAAAGGCCAAAGCTCCTTTGTCCTAGGCTCGCTCTCGCTAGTTCGTTCACCTTGCAGAACAACCTGGCCCAGCCAGGAAGCCCCACCTCTCACCACGAGGTGACAAGGACGCGCCTGACCTTCCCCCGCCGCAGGGCACCCTGCCAGTGCCCGAGATACCCGTGGGGATGCTTGGGCAGCTCACGGACAAAGCTCCGTTGGGAAGGAAATGGACCACGCACGCCTGCTCCGAGCGTCTGGGGACCATGCCACTCACGGGCTTTGGCCGCTCTCCACTTGAAGCTTTTTTTTCTTCTTCTCCCTCCTTTTTCCATCACAACCACCTGTCCTCGACCGGACCGCCCAAGCATCCTGGAGATCGACCAGCCTACCTAAATCGTGTTGCACGCAATGTAAGCCCAACGTGCGGTCGACTAAAGTACAAATTGGTGCATATTTGGGTTTAAATGAACTCCAACAGGAGTCCCAGCTTTATGCATTGCTCACTGTACATCCTCACTTCACACCTACACCACAAGTTCGACCTGCTTTACGAATGCTTACCTGTACCTTGTTTTCCTTTTCTCTGCATTGTTTCCCTGTAGTTAGACCCCTTTTAGATGTCATTACATTTTATATAAAACCAACTACCTGTATCATTTGTGTGTTTGGATACGATAAGAGAACTCTGAGATCTAGAACTCTTATTTAATTCCTGTAGCAACCTTCAAATTATGAGACATGGAGTTTTTTTCATCACTTTTCCCTAAAGTTTTACACATCTAAAAAGAGACGTGGTGCCCCTTTACGAGATAAAATAGTCAGATTTTAACGTTACAAAGTAAATCGGACTCACCTGGAAGTGAACGCAGGCGTTCGTCTTTGACAAATTTATTTCTCAAATAAATTATGTTTGATCCCAAATCCATATATGCTACAGCTTTATTTGATCTAATTAGATAATGCCAGAGCACCCGGTGAAAACCCACGCATGTGCGGCCATTTGATATAGACGACAGTATTCCTAAGAACAAAAAAAAAGATGTTTGGATACTCACAAGGCAAAGCACAGTCCAGAAACTCCAGCTGGTCCACAGCAACATCTCCTCTTCCCCCTTCCAAGCGGTCCGAGTAAAGCTGGATCTGAAAGGGTGTGGTGATACGGCCGAGAAAGACGGTGGCCTCCCTCCACCCTCGGACGCTGGTGGCTTCAGGGCGCCAAACGACGGCCTTTTCCGAGTCTTGGTGGAGGACAGATGCCAAAAGTGGAGAGGAGCCAAGACCTGTTTCACCTATAGGGCCATCAATTTGTTTTACCTGAGTTCTGGTGTTATCATGTGACACACATCATAATGCACTGCAATTAAAAACGTGTGGTTTTGAGAGAAAATACAACTGCTTACCTGAATCCCACAGGAAATACCTGAGACGAAGGCGACACGTTGGTGAGGACTCTTGCATCTTTGGTGACACAAGGACAGCAGTTTTGACACCTGCAGACTTGACCTCTGTCACACCCATAAACCAACCTGTGTGACATGAACGTGTTACATATAGATGGATATTACATTGTTCTTACATAAAGCCTTTTTACTCCATTCCATTTTTAGGCTGTAATTCTATTGCAGAATTAAGTCACTTTTGTTTTTTTAACGATCGCACTTTTGTAAAATGGAGGAACAGATATTAAGTAAATCATTGAAGTTACTTAAGACAAGAACTTTCGAGAGTAGAATGTACCAGAAGAAGCTGGACATGAAAAAGTGTGGGTTTGATCAGCCAAACATGAAAATAACTAGCAGTCCAAAGACAAATGGAGATAATACACATGGTCTTTTTCCTGGTTCTAATTCAGCAAAAAGCCTTGGGTAAATGTATGTAGTGAGCTAATGCTTTACTGACCTAGCTGTCGTTTTTTTTTTTTTTTTTTTTTTTTTTCCCCCCCCCCAAGTGTCAGGCATGCCTGTGACCCTAGTGAGGATAAGCGGTGAAGAAAATGGATGCATGGAAGGATGTAATCCAGCATGGATTAAGACATGTATGACTAAACATATAAGCATTATTCGCAATAAAGGGAAGCTCAACTCTTTCTCCATTTGTGAAACCTTCTCATGCAATTTGTATCCATCTTTTGTAGGAAGACTTTTAACCTTATCTTTGATCTGCTGGTTAAAGGGGTTGTCAGTGAAAGACAAAAACTGGACAATCAGCATTCTTAAAGTGTACTCCAAGATCATTGGAGTCAGATAGAGATACTTTGGGAGTAAAAGGTTGGCTGAAAAAGCCACAAAAATGATCAATCAAAAACATCATGTCCTTGCCACAGAATTTGCCCTGAAGCCCTCAGCACTGACACCACTCTCTATCTTTCATATGACAAGGTTTTATTTTTGTTGTATTGCTTTTAAGACGAGTTTTGTATTTATTCATTGAAAACTGTCCCAAATTTCATTAGGGTTGTACTTTGCGGTTTTGTACTTGCAATACAGGAGACTGAGAGCTTGTTCCCTTCGTGTGAAGTTGACCTGTCTTATACAGAGAACTGTTTCTAATAGAAGTGTCTTTCTGTGTAGCAAAGAAAAAGAAAGCAACATTTTAGAAATGCCTACCAGTACGAGCCAGTGCTATTTTGGATAATACACTAGATCAATGTTTGTAAAAACTCTTCTATCGGATCGGTTTTAAGTGACATTGATGTAAGCGATACCTGCGGAAGTCCCTGTGGTGAAGTCAGAGGACGGCCCGCTGTCTGGCAGCGTGTTCCCTCTCTGGCGCCGTTCCCACTTGTATGCTGCATTCAAGGACTGGTCCTTCCATCCACAAATTCCTGTGCCCTCAAAGTTACACTGGAATCCTTTCCCACTGTAGCCTTGAAAGGAATAAACAGAGTTTCTCCGTCAAACTCTGTAATGAATCCCATTGTTCCATTATCAATACAGAATAAGAATTTAAAATAAAAAACCTCTATAATTAAAATAACCAAAACTACAAAACCACCAAATTGTATCAAGTTACTTTAGGAGCTGTTCCAGGGACAATTATTAACATCACTCTGTTGTATAGCACATAATGTTGAGCTGATATTAACTTTACAATTTTACTGCTTGGAGACTGTATGTTACATTTGAAGTATGCCTAGATTTAGAGCTAGAATTATAATTTGCAGGCAGTTGGATACTGAATCCCTTCATTTATATTTTACAAGAATCAGTATACTCACATGCTGTCACATATTAGGCGATGGCCTTTTTATTGACATGAGAACAATTTTAAGAAAATAAAGGTGATATTCTGCAGTATGGTGGAGCCATGTGATGGGCACATCTGCCTGATATTTCTAGGTTCAAATCTGAGCATGGACCTTTCTACAGTGGATATGAAAAGTCTACACACCCCTGTTCAAATGCGAAGGACCACAATTAATCATGTCAAAACCTTTTTCACCAGTAATATATAACCTATACAACTCAATTGAAAAAAACAAGTTATTTTAGAAAGGGCTAGTAAAAATAAACAACCGAGATAACGTGGTTGCACAAGTGTGCACAGCTGCCTATATCTGGGGATGTAGCTGTGCTCATTATTTACCAATCACCTTTAAAAAGATCATAATCAAACATTAATTAACATTTTCCTGACATGTATTTTCTTTCCAACAGAAGCCTGAAGGTTTTGCTAACCGTGAGTGGTGTTTGGAACTGCTCAGAACTCTGCCCAGCTTGAATATAAGACCCTAAGTTCCAGCTGAAGAAACCAGCCCCAAATCATGATGCTTCTGCTACCACCATGCTTCACTTTAGGTATGGTGTTCTTTGTGCAAACACATTATCTCAGTTGTTTATTTTTTATTTTCCCTTTCTAAAAGATGTTTTTTTTTTTCAATTGACTTGCACTGGTTACGAAACACGTTAGTGGTAGAAAAAGTTGTACCTGATGTATCTTGGCCTCATTTTTTTATATCACAAAAATCTGTTATTTGAAAAGGAGTGTGTGGAATTTTCATATCCACTAGGTGTGTGCACACTTTTTATATATGTGGACTTTGCATGTTACGCCGTGCATGTGTGCAACAAGAAATGGATGATTGCGTAAATGTAAAATGTTAAGAACGTACCACAGTCCTGTTCATCGTTACAATCCGAACAGTCACACACAAAATCGCATCTCCTCTCAGGGCTGAGACATGGATGAGAAGCACCTGTGTTAAAGGAGAGAACAATGTTGACTCAACTGGTTCTAGTCTGCAGTGGACGCTGAGAGTCGCACATTCAATATACAGAAGTTTGAAAATAATTTTCATGATCAATGATAATATATCAGATTTTACATGAGGTTTTGCTTATTATTATTTTTTTTATAAAACAAATGCTTTTGCATCAGGATTCATTAATTTGTACACGTCATGATCTCTTATCAGATTTCAGGACTGTCAGTTTATGGCACAGCTCTTTGCAGCAGGCCCAAAGGCCAGAGGGAACGTAATCAGGTTAATGAAGGCAAAATGCCACCTGTCCATCCAAAGGTCTCCAAATCACGTTGCAGACCACGTCTCTATCGTCAGCATGTTTTATGGGTCATACTGTATTACAAAATTATTTTCTACTCACATGATTTTGTATTTGTTAGTGGACATTTTGCAGTGTTTTTATACTTGAGTTGAAAGTGTCAAAAACCAAAGACATGATGATTGATTTGAGGACGTCGACTTCTTTTCAACCAACAATGGTTATCAAAGGTGCTGTTGTTGAGATGGTGGAGAGCTACAAATATCTGGGTGCGGTCCTTGACATTAAATTGTTTCGAACATCATGTTAATGTAACCTCCAAAAAGGTTCAGCAAAGATTGTTCTTTCTGAGGAAAATGAGAATCTTTCATGTTTCTTCTGAGATGATGACTCAGTTTAATCTGTTTCAACCTTTTGTGTTATTGCACGGTTTGGAAACCTGATAAGAATCCTTTCTTTAGTCTTGGTTAAAACCGCTGGAAAAATCTCAGGAAATTTGCAGGCCGGAATAATGTTGATATATAACAGGAAGCTAATGCTATTCTTGATTGTCCTAAGCATCCACTTCAAAATGAGTTTGAGCTTTTGCACTCAGGCTGTCATTTTCGAGCCCCTAAGAGGATGAAAAGACTTCAGGTTTCATTTATCCCTTGTGAAATGTATTTACTTGAAGATAATTAGAGGTTGCTCATCTTCTTTATGCACTACTAATTGCTTATTTGCACATCCACACATTGCACTTTTTACAATACTTGGTATTAATTTTCCAGTTTTGGTATGAGCTCTGAACTGAATATTTGTTAGTGATCGTACGTGTATGGTCTTTCTTTTATTTTGTTGCTGTGTCTGACTTTCAGACTTTTAATTGGGTCTTATTCTCACTGCTCATACTGTCATTGTGTACCTTGTCTTTTGTCTGTTCCTGTCGCGACACCAATATCTCTTCATTGTACGATTGTACATTCTGATTCTTATTGCCTGCAATATAATTTACAGTTACATCTATCAGCTGTAACACATAAGCTGTATATTACACTTGACTGGCATCAGTCAAGAGATTTTTAACAAGAAAATCTAAAGAGTGTGATTATCAACAGTGTTTTTATTACGGAAGTATTGCATTCACTTGGATAAAAAAAAAAAAAAAAACAACTCCTGTTTGCTGAGTAATTTTTTTGAGGACTTTGTTTTTTTTGAATATTTCTTTGTTTTTCCGAGTATTTTTTTCAGTTTTTCAGACTAATTATTTTTCTCAGTTTTTCTAATTTCCCCCCCATATTTTCTGAGTATTTATTTCCCTGTTTTTCTAATTAATTTGGTTCCTGTTTTTCTGAGTAATTCCCCCCCGCCCCCCTGTTTTTCTGAAAAAAAGATTTCTAAGGACTAATAACAATATCATCTCTGTGACTCAAAGACAGGAGTATCTTCCAGTGTCTCAAACCCACATCAAAATAAAACTTGCTCAAACTAAATAAGCCGGTCATGTTGCTTACTATGGAGTCCGCAAAGAGTCACTTGCAGTTCGCAGGTTCTCGCGTGAGTTTGATTTGTTGCGATAACTTAGAAAAATTATTCAGAGAAAAAGGAAAAAAATACTCAGAAAAACAAGGAGAAAAAATTAGACAGAAACATTTAGTCAGAAAAACAGAAAGAAATAATCAAAAAAACAAAGCCCTCAAAAAAATGACTTAGAAAAACAGTTTTTTTTAATCCAAGTGTATGCAATACGCTTCCGTATTCTATAAACATATCCCTTTAAAAATATAATTCTAGTTTTTGACTTTGCTCAATGATACTAAGATAGGAACCGGTATCAATTTATGGATTAAAAAAAAACAAAAAAACCTTACACATAATTGTGGATATAAAGTGTATTAACGTGCATCATGCGAAGAGCTGTGTATAATAATGTTGATAATTATAGCGAGTTTGCCTCTTTTGTGTAGCTATACATAAGGTGACCAAAGCAAGAAGAAAATCTTCTCAGCATGATGCACCACTGCAAATGGCAACCACAATAAGAGAGTATAACACCTATCTGACTGTCTAAACTGAGCATCATCATCTTTGTGAAGGCAGACTTGATACAACTCTTGTATTGCCTCTCATTAGACTGCCCAGTCGTCCGCAATATTGTAACATATTGTTCAATAATATTATGTCACTAACAATCAACAAAACAATGTGCATTGTAGCTCAAAAAATATTAAGGTGAGTTAAATTTTTGATATCTACATGCGGCGCACAATTGCCTTTTTTAGTTGAATGTAAAAATATTTGAGCCAGAATTAACAAGGTACATTTGTGTGGAGCACAATACAGTATGAAACAAATAATCAAAGTCGTCAGAGGTTAAACATTACACCACATGCTATGTCATATTCCGTTTAAACTCCTTACACTGACAATATTAAAATATGCTCAAGTAATTTAGTATAAATACACAAATATTAAAATGATACAAATATTGGTTTATTTCGGTTGGGATGTCAATTTTCCCCAAGTGAAACACACAATGATGATAAATGATTTGATTGTGAGGACCAATTTAGTGTCATTTTTCATGACAGCAAATGGAAGGAAACGGTTAAAAACACACTTTCTGAAGCATTTGGCCAAATGTGCTCTTACCCAACTGCAGAATCAAAGCCAAGATGAGGGATGTGGTCCTCATTTGTAGAATCCCTGTTCTCTTCCACCACATCTTGGCAGCACAATCTGGCAGGTACCTCCTGGCGTCTCCTGAAGCTGCCTTTTACCTCCTTTTACTTATTGCCTTTCTTCCGAAAAGATAACAGCTGGACTTTAAGTTCTCCCAGCATGCAAGGCCATGATACAATCATAAACCAAATCATTTGTAAATCATGTTCAACCTATATTTAATAGAATACACTACAAAGACAAGATATTTAATGTTCAAACTGATAAACTTTATTGTTTTTAGCAAATAATCATTAACTTACAATTTTATGGCTGCAACATGTTCCAAAAAAGCTGGGACAGGGTCATGTTTACCACTGTGTTACATCACCTTTTCTTTTAACAACATTCAATAAACATTTGGGAACTCCATCCATCCATCCATCCATTTTCAACACCGCTTATCCTGGTTAGGGTCGCGGGGCGCTGGAGCCTATCCCAGCTGACTTCGGGCGAAAGGCAGACTACACCCTGAACTGGTCGCCAGTCAGTCGCAGGGCACATATAGACACGGACAACCATTCGCACTCACATTCATTCCGTCACTGAGTGGGAACTGAACCCACGCTGCCTGCACCAAAGTCAGGCGAGTGTACCACTACACCATCAGTGACTCGTTTGGGAACTGAGGACACTAATTGTTGAAGCTTTGTAGGTGGAGTTCTTTCCCATTCTTGCTCGATGTACAGCTTCAGCTGTTCAACAGTCCGGGGTCTCCGTTGTCGTATTTTGCGCTTCATAATGCGCCACACATTTTCAATGGGAGACAGGTCTGGACTGCAGGCGGGTCAGTCTAGTACCTGCACTCTTTTACTACGACGCAACGCTGTTGTAACACGTGCAAAATGTGGTTTAAATAAAATAATAAGCAGGAGCGTCCATGAAAATGACTTTGCTTGGATGGCAGCATATCTTTCTCCAAAACCTGTATGTACCTTTCAGCATTAATGGTGCCTTCACAGATGTGTAAGTTACCCATGCCATTTGCACTAACATAGCCCCATACCATCACAGATGCTGGCTTTTGAACCAACACCGTGCATAACAGCCCAGATGATTCTTTTCCTCTTTGGCCCGGAGGACACGACGTCCACAATTTCCAAAAAAAAATTGAAATGTGGACTTGTTGGGCCACAAAACACTTTTCCACTTTTCATCAGTCCATCTTAGATGAGCTAAGGCCCAGAAAAGCCGGCAGTGTTTCTGGGTGTTGTTGATAAATGGCTTTTGCTTTGCATAGTAGAGTTTCAAGTTGCACTTACAGATGTAGAGCCGAACTGTATTTACTAACATTGGTTTTCTGACGGCGGCATGGTGGCCGACTGGTTAGAGCGTCAGCCTCACAGTTCTGAGGACCCGGGTTCAATCCCCGGCCCCGACTGTGTGGAGTTTGCATGTTCTCACCGTGTCTGCGTGGGTTTTCTCCGGGCACTCCGGTTTCCTCCCACATCCCAAAAACATGCATAAATTGGAGACTCTAAATTGCCCGTAGGTGTGACTGTGACTGTGAGTGTGAATGGTTGTCTGTTTGTATGTGCCCTGCGATTGGCTGGCAACCAGTTCATGGTGTACCCCACCTCCTGCCCGATGATAGCTGGGATAGGCTCCAGCACGCCCGTGACCCTAGTGAGGAGAAGCGGCTCAGAAAATGGATGGATGGATGGATGGTTTTCTGACGTGTTCCTGAGCCCATGTGGTGATATCCTTTACACATTTTTGATGCAGTGCCGCCTGAGGGATCAAAGGTCACAGGCATTCAATGTTGGTTTTCGGCCTTCCCGCTTACATGCAGTGATTTCTCTAGATTCTTTGAACCTTTTGATGATATTATGTAGATGATGAAATCCCTAAATTCCTTGCAATTGTACATAGAGGAACATTGTCCTTAAACTGTTCGACTATTTCCACTGGCTCACATGATATCAGTAGGTCAACATCAGAGCTGTTTTTTTTTAATTTGTTTTAATAATTCATCAGGAAGCTGGTTCAGCTGCTCTGTGATAAAAAAAAAAAAAATTGCTGTCATACCTCTTCTATTTGTATGTCTGCAATGTGCTGCGCTGGCATCATTCTTATATGCCATCATAAGTACATCTAAGTACATCTGCAATGTTTTGCTAAAGTCTGTTCTTTTCCCAGACCTTGGCTCTCAATATGTAGCTCTTTGTACTGTAGCTGCCATAAGGCCTAAATTTGCCCATGTCTCATGTTTACTTTTCATTAGAGACACGTGTGAAATTGTATGATTACAAAACAGTCTTTCTGCCTCGTCACTTAAAGCGACTGCTACTACTGCACAAGTCTAATTCTAGGACAAATATAGCAATTGCACTGTTTGTGGCCCTAATTTCATTACTTCATGTTCATATGTGCCGTCAGGACCAGGGGCGTCATGTACAAAAGGTGCGTACGTACAAAAATGTGGCGTCCGTTCTTTGTCACGGCAAAGGTCAGATGTATCAAGAGTGACATGACCTGAGAAATGTGCGGTGCCTCACGCCAACTGCATGGCTGGTGAACGCACGTTTCTGCAGCTTTTGGTGCGTTGGCGACACTTAGAGGTGATGCTGGGAAACTGTTCTCTTAAGTCTGCACACCAGAGACACATGAATAATTAGCACTGATGAACAATTCATTTGATTTCAACAAATTCAATTGAGGCAAGGACTGAGAATTAATTTGTTAACCAGTGTATTTAATGAACCACTGATATTTGTGAGGACACCTATTAATTGATCGAGGCGATCATTTACGCCGCCTATTGTTTTCACAATCGCTTCGTGACGCATGAACCTTTAAATCACAGGGCTGAGTGTAGGTTACTGTATGAACACATTTGTTATGAGTTCTAAAAAATACATGGTATTAACCTTCTGGGGTGATCATAGTGAGCCACCTGCCCTCCCATCACCCCTGAGATAGCAGCGTCACCCATGATCGCAGCGATTCTCTCCTCGAACGGGGTGAGGCCCTCCGCGCCGGTTCTTCCACCTTTTTTTGGCCACACTTTGGCGGTGGGCAGCTGTCCTCCGCTTCACATCCACCTTAATGTCTGACCACTTCTTTTTTAGTTCAGCGTGTCCGCGCTATTCTGTCTCCACAGCATTGACAGCCGCACACGCGCTGTCCCATTCGCTCCTCTTTCGCGTGTTGTTAACGGTGGAGGACAGCGTGCCAAAGAGGATTTTCTTGCGTGCCTCCACTTCATTGGGCAACTTCACAGTCAGAAAAATTTTTTTTCTTCATTGCCTTGCTCATTTTCCTTTTTTTCTGATCATGGAGAGATCGGCATCTCAGGTGCAGGGTTCATTTAAATATGATTTGCATATTCAAATGTAGGCGTGGACAGGGAGGAGTCGGCTACTCCAACATGTGCGCTCATTTCCACGTTGATTGGAATGTGCGAAGGAAATGTGCTTTGATTCATGAGTACGCAGAGTTTCATACATCTGAATATTTTTGTGCGTATATTTTCTGGATTTGAGCGTACGCCATGTTTTAGGAGGAAATCCACGCAAGTCTTTGTACACTGAGGCCCCAGGGGTCTCCTTGTATCTCAATATGATAGGCAAAAAACTAATTTTCCATTTGATCTTCAGGCTTATTAACATTACTTTCAGCTCACCTCAGCAATTCTTCCGCTACCCACACAGGGGGCATATTCACCAAATCCAAAGTCCAATAAAAATGTGCAGTCCCATGGCCTCACACCCTATATATTGTTTTCTTAGCCCAGTCTTTTTGCCATCATTCCATCTTTGAATGGAACAACTGCAATGTTCAATCTTCTTTTCCTTTCGGCTTGTCCCTTTAGGGGTCGCCTCAGCGCGTCACCCTTTTCCATGTAAGCCGATATATCTCCTGCATCCTCCTCGAACACCAACTGCCCTCATGTCTTCCCTCACGACATCCATCAACCTTCTCTTTGGCCTTCCTCTAGCTCTCTTGCCTGGCAGCTCCATCCTCATCATCCTTCTACCGATATACTGACTCTCTCTCCTCTGGATGTGTCCAAACCATCGAAGTCCGCTCTCTCTAACTTTGTCTCCAAAACATCGAACCTTAGCTGTCCCTCTGATGAGCTCATTTCTAATTTCCTCCAACCTGGTCACTCTAAGAGCGAACCTCAACATCTTCATTTCCGCCACCTCCAACTCTGCTTCCTGTTGTCTCTTCAGTGCCACTGTCTCTAATCCGTACATCATGGCTGGCCTCACCACTGTCTTATAAACGTTGCCCTTCATCCTAGCAGAGACTCTTCTGTCACATAACACACCTGACACCTTCCTCCGCCCGTTCCAACCTGCTTGGACCCGTTTCTTCACTTCCTGACCACACTCACCATTGCTCTGGACGGTTGACCCTAAGTATTTAAAGTCCTCCACCCTTGCTATCTCTTCTCCCTGTAGCTTCACTCTTCCCCCACAACCCCTCTCATTGACCACCTCTACCTTTGCACTATGTCGCAGCTCAATGTATTCCTTTCGCCTCTCCTCGGTCCTCTCGGTGTCCCACTTCTTCTTCGCTAACCTTTTCAATACTGTCATTAAATCTCTGCCCAATAAATTTACTGGGAAGTGTGGGGCCACTACTAGGGGTGCTCTGACATGGTTTCCTATTTCTGGATCATAGATAACTAGTGGTTTTGTCAGGGTGTCTATATTTATTGCTCCACTAGCAACTCTAACAATGGTTTTCTCTTTAGACATTTCTGCATTTTTTCCCTTTCTTATCACTATTCTACTTGCTCCTGAATCACACAAAAACATGTAACTTTGTAACTCAGCTACTTTTTCTAATTCGTTTATATCATTTTCTATTTGTATATCGCTAACACTGTCATCTTTTACAATTTGTCTGTGTTCAGACTAATCTAGTCAAGACAATCTCTTGCCCAATGTCCTTCTTTGCCACAATTCCAGCAACCTTCTGCATTCAGTTTTGACTGATTCCAACTCTCTTCCTATTAGGACAACCTCATCTTCCTTTCTCACGACTACGGTCTCTGCCGCGTCCTCTACCTCTTCTATTTCCAACATAATTTACTTCCTCTTCTCCTTCAGTACACCAGAATGTCTCTGTCTTCTTCACTACATTATTTTTCTTTTTATTCCGTACTACGCTTTCAGCATGTCTAGCATGATTCATGAACTCATCCAAGCCTTGACATCATGTTTCTTAATCAACTCTTTCACTTCTGGTCTCATTTCATTTAGCAATGCATTTTTTAACTGCTGTTGATATGCTCCGCCTACCTGTCCATCTTCTATTATACCACTATTTGTTCTAAACACTTCCTCAAACCGTGCCCTAAACTCATCGACTGGTTAATCTTCATTTTGCACGGTCGCACTTATTTTACCATAGTCTGCTCTGTGCCTGAATATTTGTCTCTCAAATTCTCTCAAGCACACCTTGTAGTTGGTCTGCAAGTTGTTGACTGTCAGCAGGAAACGGTGCAGGAGGGTTACCTCCCATTGGATTAAAATTGCCTCGTACTCTGCTCCTTTCAGTTGTGAGGGCGGTCTGCAATGTTTGCTGTATTTCTAATTCATTTAAGTGATATGTGCTCACCAACTGTTGCATATCACGGCACCACTCTTCTCCATCTCGTTTGTAAGTTGTTAAGCTTTCCACCGCTTTCACACACTCTTCTTTTGATCAAGGACTGTAAACAAGAATTGTTCTGCCTTCTCTGCCTCCTTCACCTTCATATGCAGGATTTGTCACTTCGATCATGGGATCCAGGTCCCCTTCAGTTAAATTTTGCAATTTGGGAGAGGAGTCTGGACTTTATACCCCACCCATCATTCTGCTCCAATTTCCCAGACCACCAATTTTGCTTCTTGTTTGCGCTAGTGTGGCTGGAAGAGGTAGATACAGGCTTATCACCGTGTTTACAGAAGGCGGTGGGGAGCCAGTATATGATCAGAATAAGAATCAGAATCATCTTTATTTGCCAAGTATGTCCAAAAACACACAAGGAATTTGTCTCCGGTAGTTGGAGCCGCTCTAGTACGACAAAAGACAGTCAATTGACAGAACACTTTGGAGACAGAAAGACATTGACAAAAAAAAAATGATGATGATGGAGGATTCTCCTCCCTTGCAGGGCTAGATAAGAGAGGAGCAGAGGCCTCAGGTGCCTCTCCCTGTTGTCTGTGTCGCTGCTGCTTCTCACTGTCTTCATTTCATTCGTCTAACTGACCTTTTTTTCCCCCGTTTTTGTGCTTCTGCTTCCCAACTAATAGCTGCTGCTATTTCTCTATCTAACTTAACCTGTGTTTTTTTGTACTTTCTGTTCTTAGTTTCTCTTCTTTCAACTTTTTTACCAATTCAATGGTCCCTGTTATTGTCAATCTTCCATTAAAATTATATTTCTTTTTCCACCTGACCACATACTCAGTTGAGCTTTCATACTTTTGTTTCATATACTTTTCCTCTCCTGTGATCTCATCGTCACTCTGATTCTTACAGCAACAATTTCCCATTTTCTGGTAACTATTACAACACTTGCAGCAAACGGAGTGAAACTCTCTCAACGGAGCAAGCTTAACCTTATCACAGGTTTCACTTGTTTTCGATTCACCTTTTGACTGCCAAAATATCAACGACTTGTCACCATTCACTTACTTTAACTGATCAGACAGTTTTAAGTTAACACCGTTCGGTTTCCAGCTGTCCCGCTGCTTCAGCGTTTGGTGACTCGTTGCAGGCACTCACACACTCACTCAAACTCACACACAATATCGTATGTACCTAACACGGGACTTTAACCCTGTTTCTGTATTGAGTGTGAGACAAAAGCTCCACTCTTCTAGGCAGGGACTTGAAGCCTCGTTTGTTCTAGGCGCCTAAACAATACAACTGCACTCACGGCTTGCATTTTCTCCCTGTCTCAATGGGCGCTGTTAGTTCTGGATCCCGTCAATCCACGACCCTGGTGAGAATGCTGACGCAACCGGCCACGGGAAGTGGACTTCTTTTGTAGATTTCGTCTGGCTGTGCGCAGTCTTCAGTAGCCGTCAGCAACACCCCCACGATCGCAGATATATTGGCATCCGACTCGAAGGACCAAGTTTTATGTCAGAGTTAATCTGTAAATCTACAGATATTCTCAATTTAGCATGCACCGGAAAGAGACAAAACACAACCTGAGCCAGGACCTTTCTCTTGCGGCAAGAGAAGAAGCAGTCGCTCTCTCAGCGAGCTGGACTCTTCTATAATTTGCCTCCCCTCTGCCCTTTTTATTAAGCTTGAGTAGGTGGTATCACATTTTATGACCTTTTCAGGATGTGGTCTCTGAATGGAGGTGAGGGGGTTTATTGCCTAGTGGAATGTGCAGTGTAGTACTTTTCCAAACTGCTCTTGTTCCCAGTGAACAAGGGTGCTATCATCTTAATGCAGTTATTTTTATGCAATAATATATACAATTTTTGCATCAGCTCCTTTTATACCCAATCATGGTACCCAACTGTTCCCAATTAGCCTGTGGGATGTTCCAAACAGGTGTTTGCTGGGCATTCCTCCATTCCTCCTTTTTTTAAATCCATGGTGTTAGTGTATAATGGTCAAATTGTAAAAGCAGTAGTTCTAGCAGTAGTTCTTCCATCTAACTAATTATTAAATCATTAAAAAAAACACTGATTTTGCATGGTGTGTCAATTTATTTGATATGCAATCAAGTGTCCACATTAGTTACAGTACATGAGCACCATACAATGAGATCCAATACAAGAGCTGCATCAAAAATGCTGCCTTGTCCAGGACAATAAAGCTCAATTTGAATGACAATCAAATTGGTATGTATATAAAACTATGTTCAATATATTGACTTTCCATGTCCATACTGAAGCAGTATTTTTATTAAATAATCCATTGCCTAATCTTATCTTTAAATGTCACTACTGCCATCATGTGGCACAAAAAGGTAAGACGAGACTTCCATCCATCCATCCATTTTCTGATCCTCATTGGTG
This sequence comes from Phycodurus eques, assembly GCF_024500275.1. NCBI lineage: Eukaryota > Metazoa > Chordata > Actinopteri > Syngnathiformes > Syngnathidae > Phycodurus > Phycodurus eques. The sequence goes on from NC_084539.1 coordinate 6,605,319, forward strand.
TCGTGGGTGTGTTTGAGCCTATCCCAGCTGACTTCAGGCAAGAGGCCGTGGTACACCTCAGACTAATCGCTGGCCAATCACAGGACACATACAGAGAAACACAAACAAATAACCGTTTGCCTTCACATTTACACCTGTTGAGTCTTCAATTAACCAAAAAAATTACCAATAGCAATGGAAACCGGAGTATGTGGAAAAAACCCACGCAAACTTCACACAGGCCGGACCCCAGATCTGAACCTACAAACTCTGAACTGTGAGGATAATTTGACAGTAACTCGTCCACCACTCCAACTGCGAGAAGTGACTTAATTTTATTAATTGGTGACAGAAGTAAGACTTAATAGTAGTATGTGGATATAATTGTGGTACCGAAAAAGCTGCTGATGAAAACGGTCTCTGATGATGGTGTTAAACTCCAATGAAGCGAAGGGATGTCTATCATATTTTGGTTGCAGTTCATTTCAGTATCCTTCGTTATCCCAGGTCACCTCATAGTCTGGATACTGGACCTTCAGTTTCTCAGTGGTTATTGCGTGGTTTGCTCTTCCGAACCCCTGTAAGGAAAACCAGAAATTGTCACTTGATAACCACACTGTTTGTCAGAATTTGAAGGGTGTGTGAGTGCGTGTGTGTGTGTGTTTCGTGCATGTGTGCGTGTCAAACTGGAAACTCACCATAGAGTAGCCGTAAACATGGATCTTCTTAGCCTGGGCATCATGTCTGATCCTACCTCCTCCGATACACTCGCAGTCCAGTAGTCCATCCTTCTCGAGCTCTTCAGAAACCTTGTCGTAGATATCCGCTGACATGCAATGCAAAGAGGAACCATGTCATGTGATTTACATGTGCATGATAAAAGTTAACACGATACAGCGGGGAACTGGGTGCACTTTTGGTTACAATACAGGATGTACAGTACATATCAATAGAAGGCATTAATATTCCGTTCTAGAAAGGTGCTTTCATTTCATGTCATTTGTAAAATCATTAGGTTTTTGAGAAATGTGTGTTTTGTGTTCAAATTGTAAAATTGGTAAAAAGAACTTGGAAAGATGGAAAGAGAAGTTGAGAAGCTGCATGTTCTTGTACTCACTTCTGTTTTGATTTTTGCAATGCTGTTGAAGCATCTGGGAAGTCCGAGCCACTTCCCTCACGCGAGAGCTCAACACTCTTTCCAGCCTGATTGGCTTGGCTTAGTAAGACCTCTCGTACACGGTAAATAATTATTAGTGATCGGTGGACTCAAGGTTAAAAACATACATAACTTGTTAAATGATGTTGTCTAAGTCAGTGCAAAATGACTAGGTCTGTTAAAAAGTGCAATTCAGACTGTAAAAGCGTAAAATGTTTTTCCCCCCACTACTTGATCACCAAGTTTCCAAATTACACTTAGAGTGTAGATCTATGCATGTGGCACATGCAGTGGACACACTGCCAAACAAAAATATAAAATTGTTTTGCTGTGTGCGTTACTGGCAATGTAAACACACCTTGTACGTTCTTTTGTACTGCATTAATCTTTTTTAATCCAATTTGTCGACTAATCCCTGAATTGTGTAGCAACAGTTAGTGATCAGACACGTTTGGAATACAGAACATTGAAACCCTTATTCTACTAAATTGACATGCACAAACAAGGGATTCATACACAAGGGAGCCATCTCGTGGTACGCAGTGGCTGCGACGTGTTTTCTCGTGTTGCATTGAGATCGGAGGCCAGGTTGTCTACTCATCTGTAATTATGTCGTTAAACGTAGTGAATGTTTCGTTTGCATGTAGTCATTGACTCAAATAAACGCGATGTCCCAAAACCCATGGTCGCAGCGACTCTAACGGGAGACAACATCGCCACTCAAGACTTCACATTGCTGCTTACTTGTTTCTGTTGTCACATTTCGCAACACATTAGCTGTGCTCACCGTGGTATTCTCCCCAGCCGTATCCACGGACGATATCTACTTCCGTGTCGTCTTCTTCCTCTCTGCTGTGCACCCTGATGAGGACGTACTTAAACACGCCGGAAGGATCGATGTCTGCCTGCGGGATGTTTACCATGCGGACAGCCGCTTTCGTTTGGGTGCACATCTCCACGCAACTCGATAACAAACTAAATGGTTTGTAATTTAACAGCAAAATCCGTTTCGGCCCGTGTAAATGCACAATGTAAACATACAAGCATATAACACTCTCTAGTTTGCTCCCACTACAAGTATGGCTGCAAGCTAGGGTGTTTTGTATATAACTCACTTCCGTTATCTTCAAACTACTTCCGTTTACGGTTTTCAAAACAATATTTATATTTGATTAGTTTGCTGAATTCTATCAACTTAATATTTTGAGATATTTTATTTTGATGCCATAACGAAAGTTTAATAATGATGACAGTTATTCACTGAAAATATTAAAATTAAAAGATTTACATTCTGAAGTTATAACCTTTATTAAGAAAGGAACAGGGTCATAACAGCTCGTCCCCCACCCCTTAACTTCACTACATTCATTCAATCATTATTATAGTATTCATTCATTCATTATTTCATTATGTCGTTGTGTCCCTGGGCAATGTGTTTGGATGTTCGGTGGCGGTCGGATTGGCTGTAGGCACAGAATGGCAGCCACGCTTCGTCAAACTGCCCCACAGCAGCTGTGGCTACACAAGTATCTTACCACCACTTGGGTGTGACTGTGGAGTATAATAATAATGTGTGCAATTGTAAAGCTTCTTTGAGTATCATAAAAAGCGCTATATACGTGTAATGCATTATTATTATTATTATTTAAATTTTGTCTTATTCAAGGGGACTCAGCTGAGCGGTTAGGGTGGTGCTCTAGCGCCCTCTATTGACCAGACACCACTGCTATTAACCCTTAATATGTCCAAATCCCTCCCAGTAATTACTGATCATTTATACAAGTGTGCTTTAATTTTATTCCAATGAATGAAAAACATTGTCATAGGATCATCAACTATAAAATGTCTAGTATGTAAACACATGGTTGTCTTTAGGTTATATAATGTAAATTAAATAAAGCCTGCAGCAGAGTATTGAAAAAGAAAACAGAAGAATATTTTTTAAAAAACAGAATAATTGCAGTTTACTTGGAAGTTGTTATGCATAGCATTAAAATGGTCATTGAAACTATGTCCATAATTCCCAAATTTGTGCAAAAAAGACAACAGCAACAACAACATACAATTAATTCAAGCTAAAACAACGGCTAATATATTGCTGAATCAGAGTGGTCTTACAGTAATATTTTAGAAACACATTTATCATTGTGTTGGTTCTGTCCTCCAGAAATTGAACAAAACAGTTGCTATACATATTCCACATTGCGTGTGGTCCACCAGGGACATTATGTATACAGTATTTGTAAAAGTACAGTAAAACTTCTGCAGCACAGAACATAAGAAGTATGTTTGAGGTCCTACAAAATCAGGAGTTCAAAGCATTTTTTAAATTTCACATTCATATTTAAATCCCGGATGATATATAGAGCCCAAACAGTGTAAACTCGATGACAGTAATTGCTTTCTGACGGCACAGTGTTATTGCAGGTCTAGATGACTCTGTCATTGAGTCCTCTCTTTTTCCACTCACAGACTCGAAGTGCAATAAAGACCAGGATGGTGACCAGCAGCAGCACAAAAAGAACTGTGAGGCTTTCCCATACTCCCGGTGCTAATGCCTTCCACGTTCGAACTTTTTCTGATGGCAGCAAATTACTCAGACTCAACATGTAGCCAAGAGCCCACCCAACTGAGGTGTCGCCAGCCTGCAGGATCAATAATAAAATGTGAATGGAACATGCCCCTTCATATTCTTTAACATAGAATCATCTTGGATACACCTGACTGTTAAAAGGTACCAAAGCTTTCACCTTCTTCTTGAAAGAAATGCGTGAGAATGATTTTTCATCAAAGCTGTATCCTTTGAGTAGGAGAACCTTGACAAACACAGAGGAAGCACAATAGTCCCTCAGGCGAGATGCTTGATCTGGAACAAGAGCCAGCATCTAAATGTGAATAGAAACAATGTGATAGCAAGTTAGTCCATCCATCCATCCATTTTCTACCGCTTATCCGAGGTCAGGTCGCGGGGGCAGTAGCTTTAGCAGGGACGCCCAGACTGCCCTCTCCCCAGCCACTTCATCCAGCTCTTCCAGGGGGATCCCGAGGCGTTACAAGGCCAACCGAAAGACGTAGTCTCTACAGCGTGTCCTGGGTCGTCCCTAGGGTCTCCTCCCGGCGGAACGTGGCCGGAACACCACACCAGGAAGGCGTGCGGGAGGCATCCGAATCAGATGCCCAGCCACTTCTTCTGGCTCCTCTCGATGTGGAGGAGCAGCGGCTCTACTCTGACATGCTCCCGTATGACCGAGCTTCTCACCCTATCGCTAAGGGAGAGCCCGGACACCCTGCAGAGGAAACTCATCTCGGCCGCTTGTATCCTGTACAGAGCTTGTGACCATAGGTGAGGGTAGGAACATAGATCGACCGGTAAATCGAGAGCTTCGCCTTTCGGTTTAGCTGCTTCTTCACCAAATACAATACCGATACAAAGTCCGCATCACTGCAGACGCTGCACCGATCCGCCTGTCGATCTCCCGTTCCATTCTTCCCTCACCCGTGAACAAGACCCCAAGATGCTTGAACTCCTCCACTTGGGGCAGAATCTCATCCCCGACCTGGAGAGGGCACGCCACCCTTTTCAAACTGAGGACCGTGGTCTCATATTTGGAGGTTCTCATCTCAGCCGCTTCACACTCGGCTGCGAACTGCTCTAGTGAGAGTTGGATATCACGGGTTGATGAAGCCAACAGAACCACATCATCTGCAAAAAGCAGAGATGCAATACTGAGGCCACCAAACCAGACCCCCTCTGTGCCTCGGCTGTGCCTCGAAATTCTGTTCATAAAAGTTATGAAGAGAATTGGTGACAAAGGGCAGCCTCGGCGGAGTCCAACCCTCACCGGGAACGAGTCTGACTTACTGCCGGATATGCGGCCCAAACTCCGGTCGTACAGGGACCAAACAGCCTGTATCAGGGGGTCCGGTACCCCATACGTCTGACGCACCTCCCACAAGACCCCCCGAGGGACACGGGGAGGTCCTGAGGAGGTCTTCGACGTATTCTCCCCACCGACTCACAACCTCCTGAGTCAAGGTCAGCAGCATCCTATCCCCACTATACACAGTATTGATGGTGTACTGCTTCCCGCCCCCCCCCCCCTTGGGGGGGGGGGGGGGGGCGTTCCTCCCAATCACGCCCTTCCAGGTCTCACTGTCATTGCCCTGTGAGCATTGAAGTCCCTCAGCAGAACAATGGAGACCCCAGCAGGAGCGCTCTCCAGCACCCCTTCCAAGGACTCCACGAAGCAAGTTCGTGTACAATTAATAAATCAAGTGGAAATAATGCCACCCACAGAAACATTCTAATTTAATAGAAAACAGCAACACACAAGTACTGTATGAAAATCAGATGTTGCGTAACACTGAACTTCTCATTTTTATTCTACTAATTCATGAAAATTGCCATACCCATCCATCCATTTTATACTGCTTATTCTGTTGAGGGTTGCAGGTGAGATGGAGCCTATCCCAGTTGGCTTTGGGCGGGGTCCATCCCGGACTCATTGGCAGTCAATTGCAGGGCACATCATTCACACTACCATGCCCAGAGAAATCCCATCCAAGAGCACAGAGAGTATACAAACTCCCCCTGAGCTGGGATTCGAACCCATATCTTAACTGGGTTCTTGCTCCGATACAAGACAGTAATACCTGAAATCCTTTAAAATGTGTACTTTTTAAAATAAAGTGGCAAAAGTTAAAATCATCATGATTCCTTCTCCTATGGAGGGCCAATCACCTATTTAGTTATGAATCAAATGACTCGTTCTTTGATTTATTTTACACCTACCTGAAAAATGGTTAACATATTACTAGCACCTCTCAGTGTGTTATTTTATTTTCATATTAAGGGAAATATCTGCAAACGCATACATTTGAGTGGATAAGGGGAGGATTGGAAATGTGAGATTACAAGACTTTATAAAACATAAATGAAACATAACATTACATCAAATTACCTGAGCAAAACTCATCTTGCACACTGTTTTAGCAGTCTCCTCCATTTGCATGGGCGTGCTAACTGTGACTGCAGTGATGCGCTGCAGGAAGGAGTGAATGTAGAAGAAGGCTGAAAATGCCTGTTTAAGCAGACAGGTGCAGAAATCAGACAAGTACGACAATTGCATGTAAATTGAATGTATAAAGAAAAAAGAAGTAGATGTGCTTCAATTACATTTTGTATTTATTGTCGCCCTGTGGTCAATGTTACCGATTCTTACCATGAAGCTGCCAGTCACGTTGGGCTGAAAGATGTTATCGAAGGAGCAGTGAGAGAAGGGGCATCCGTCAAAGGAGAAGATTTCTGACACATTGCCCACACATTGCTCATAATGGCCACTGCCGTTTATTAGCAAAGAGTCCTGAGCTTTGTAGGTGCTCGGTGTGTACTTGGCTGTACATGGAGAACTGAAGATGGTGTCCAGATTTATTTTTACAGAAGAGTCCATAGGATGGCAAGGGTGAGTGACTGATACTGAATAACCTTGAGACTGAGAGAGAGAAAGCGGGATATCAAAAGATATGGATGAGATTTCTTCCAAAAACATTATACAGCAACAAATAGAAAAAGCAACATCCAATACACTTAATTCATTTAAGAGTACCCCGTCTAAATCTAAAATTTAATTATTTTGGATGAATAGTTATGTAATGCAAAGACTTTTTTAAAAAAAAATTCAAAATCAGTATCTGCTGTTTTGAAAGTATCATGCCATATTTTGCTCACAGTTGACCTTAAATTAAGTCAGGCACCTTGACAATGTGGGCCAGAAGCCTCTTGAGGACCTGATCCTGCCCGTAGCAGAGGAAGCTGTGTGTGTACAAAGAATACTCCTGTCCATAAAGACGCAGCTTCATCATGTCCTTCTCATCCTCCACTTGTTCCTGAGTCACAAATGTTATCTGGGTAGATGCGCCGCCGAAATCGAGGGCCCCCACTGTAGGCCTGCCGGAGCTGAGCCACCGCCCTACAAAGCCATACTAGAAAGAAATTAACAGTCGAAAAGAGAGAAATCATTTTTGTGTTGGTTGTCTCAAGAGCGATGGACTTTTCTGTCTAAAACACTTACCAAGGGTAACCTTTAACCATTGTCTACTGACACAGGCATAACGCTGTCAGTGGACAATTGTTGTTGTTTTTTTTACTTTTTTCTAACCAATCCACACATACACTTATAAGCTACTAGTACACCTGTCACACCGAGCCTGTGCAGTTGTAGTTTGGTATTCGAGCCCAAATTAGCATCGGTGTTTTATTATTATTATTATTATTAATTTTTTTAACCCAAACATTTTTTTAAATAAAAGGTCCCACAAAACTGGTGGCAGACTAGCACCACTTTTGTACAGAGGAAAGGTCAGCTGCTGGAAGGGGTAACCACAGGTCCCTAGTGCAAATAATGGCTGTTATATATGTGATGGAATGACATAACGCTTGCTTGGATCTCTGCACGTGTGAAATTAAACTGGTGTTTGAAGGTGTTGAACCTGGCACAACCAAGTACTTAACCAGCACTAACATCAACTCACTGTGAAAGAGGTATACTGTAATCAGTCAAATTCCTACCAATTTTGACCCTTACCTTAATGAAATTCTCTAAGAGGTAGTTGACCGTGACCCAACCGAATGCTCCCTCCTCTTGACCTGAGAGAATGGCGGCCCCCTGATAGCTGAAAGGGTATGCCTGGATTTTGCGGCCAACTTCTTGCAGAATTTGAGATGAATGCTCTGGACTGGAAATGCTACGACGGTAAAACATCATCATTAACCATTTCCACCAAACAGTCGAATTTGATTTACAACCACAATTCCAATGAAGTTTGGACGTTGTGTTAAACATAAATAAGAACAGAATACAATGATTTGCAAATCATGTTCAACCTATATTTAATTGAATACCCAACAAAAACAAGAGTTTTAATGTTCAAACTGATAAACGTTGTTTTAAGTAAATAATCTTTAACTTAGAATTTTATGGCTGCAACAGGTTCCCAAAAAGCTGGGAGAGGGTCATATTTACCACTGTGTTACATCACCTTTTCTTTTAACAACATTCAATAAACGTTTGGGAAATGACACTAATTGTGGAAGCTTTGTAGGTGGAATTCTTTCCCATTCTTGCTTGATGTACAGCTTCAGCTGTTCAACAGTCTGGGGTCTCCGTTGTCGTATTTTACGCTTCATAATGCGCCACACATTTTCAATGGGAGACATGTTTGGACTGCAGGTAGGCCAGTCTAGTACCCACACTCTTTTACTACGAAGCCACGCTGTTGTAACATGTGCAGAATTTGGTTTGGCATTGTCTTGCTGAAATAAGCAGGGGCGTCCATGAAAAAGACGTTGCTTGGATGGCAGCATATGTTTCTCCAAAACCTATGTGTACCTTTCAGCATTAATGGTGCCTTCACAGATGTGTAAGTTCCCATGCCATTGGCACTAACATAGCCCCATACCATCACAGAGGCTGGCTTTTGAACTTTATGTCCATAACAGTCCGGATGATTCTTTTCCTCTTTGGCCTGGAGGACACAACGTCCACAATTTCCAAAAACAATTTGAAATGTGGACTTGTGGGACCACAGAACACTTTTCCACTTCCATTTTAGATGAGCTCAGGCAACAAGAGTAATCTGGAGTAAGATTTCACTCTTTGCAGCTTGAAGATCAGATGTTCTAGATACAGTACATATTTTTCACAAGAAAAAGCAATGCAATACCGCATCTAAACCAAACAGATTATTCCAGAGATTGACTTACTGCAGAAGCCTCATGCCAGCTGTGGCACCCAGGTACACAGGTGTGACCTTGTGTCTGTATGCAGGGACGTCGTGCACTGCCTGGTCTAGACACTCCTCCAAGCTCTGCCCCGCCGCTCCCTCTTTGCCAGCATAGCTGGATATCCCACCTCCTGAAAGAGGAAAAACCCTTCATGATAGGCTTCACGTTGTAACTTGATCGTGTTATCATAAGTATTACCCCCACAATGGGGAAAAATGCACAAATTTATAGTACCTGAAAAGAAAACTATATCATTGCTGAGGTACTGGTTATTGTTGGAAGTGGTCAATATAAAATCAAATGTGGAAGTCTCTCTTAACGGTTGCTTAATGATGAATTAAATGTACAGCAATTATATAATTCCATTTTATGAAATGAGAATTAGTGAATGTTAAACTAGCAAACAATTGGCCCCAATTTTAGAAGTCAATGCTATGCGCAGAAAAAAGTGTGATAAGATAAAAATAGAATAGAACTGATTTTAAACATCTTTTTCATTCTACAGAAACCAAGTTTTGCCCTGTGATGGCCAAGTGAACAGTCCAGTGTACCACACCTCTTGCTCCAAGTCAGCTGGGATAAGTTCCAGTTCACCAGTGACCCTATGTGGACAAGCAGTATAGAATATGTCTGGGTGATTAGAATCAAGTAAAACCTACCCTTTGCATGACATTCACTGTGTTGGGTGACCACACCGGTGCCATTTTGCTTGTCTGCAGGCCACTTGTATACAAATAAGGATGTGTGTGAGGATCCAGCATCCAAAACAATTCCGTACTAAAAAGATCAAGGAACAAATATGATATTTTTTTAATAAGAGCATGGAGACCGTTAACCAAATGTAACCTACACAAGTGTTACATTTTCTGCAATTTACACCTAAACTAAAAGCACACATCCTTACATGCTGATGGGAATGCTTACTTGTCTTCTTTGCATGTTTTAAACAAATCCAAAGGTTCAAATGAATCCTAAAGAATCCTTTGAGTACTTAAAGGTTTTAAGTGTTGTAATACCTAATTAGCATGTGCGCTGGATATGGCTTACTGATTTTGTACGTTTCTGATTATATCTATACTATGCAAACACACAAACACATACATACACTACTAAATATATATATATATATATATATATATACATTTCGACAGGGAAAGATGATTGGTGATACGAGCATCGTCACAGAATGAATTAAACTCGTATCTCAAGGCGCCACAGTATTTCAATGCCAAAATACAAACTACAAGTTTTTATTTTTGCAGTAATCCCCCTGGAGTGTAGCTCACTTTCCCAGCCTTTTCTGTCATGCCTTCATGTATTCCTGGAAGGAATCTTCTGGGATCCTCTGCAGCTCCATCATCATGGCCATTTTGATGTCATCCATGTCTTCAAAACGGGTTGAACTTGGAAAAGAGTAAAAATTCACATGGAGCCAAAGCGTGTCTGCAGTAGGGGTTTGCTTCAGCACGGTGATGTTGTTTCCCGGCCAAGAACTGTTGGATGCTCCAGGCGTTGTGAGCTGGCTCATTGTCATGGTGAAGCAGCCACAAGTTGTCCTGCCTCAACTCTCTCCTCTTCTCGTGCACTGAATGAAGCAAATGCCGCTGGATCTCTTTGCAGACATACTGATTGATCGTCTGGCTAACGCTGAAGGGGAAAACTTGTAGTTTGTAGTTTGGGTTTGAAAGATATCTTTTGTGACATCATTCCTGGACCTTTTCTGACACACCACATACATAGTACATAGTACACAGACACAGACACACACACACACACACACACACACAGTATGAAATAAACATCTTTTGTGGCCTTTATTTTTCACAGGCAACAGAAACTGGAGTTGACCTTTGAAGCAGTCTGGGCACGCCTAAAGCTAAAATAGGTCAGGTATCTCTCACACAAGTGCAAAAACAAGGTAACCACTTAATGATAAGGGCATAATCTAAAGGTGAGTCACGCACATGAGACATCATGCATAACGACATTTCAACATCTTAAGTTTTGTGCGACTATCTTTTGTGAAGTATGTAAATTGATTTCCAGATTGTCTTGTATTGTCCTCCTCTGTATTCACTTGAATCAAATATGGTGTTTGTTCCAATTAAATGTGATTCAAAATATAAATAAACGATTATAAATAATGGTACAGCATGGGTCTATTTCTGCCCTCCCAAGAACCACCACCTTCTCCCGTTAAAAGCCACTGTGTATTTTCCTATGTGAGTGAATATTGGGTACATACAGTTAATACTGTGAATACCAATGTGTGTGTCTGTTGAGTGCATAAACTACAGATTGTCATATCTAGAAATATGTGATTTGAAATGAAAACCAAGTGTCTCGTGCCAAAGATTCCTCCAGGCTGGGAGTCTCCCAGTTGTTTGTCTCTTTTGTTTACATGTTAACCAACTTTACACTATCACTGAACCAAAAATAACCTACGGGACCAAGCTTACCATGAACCCGGGCGCCCTGGCAACGTCTTCGCTCGGCACAGTGAGGAGCAGGACTGCGGCCAGACCGAACACCAGCAGAACGATGAGGACAGCAGGATGAGCCGCACACTGAGCCATGATCGAGGCAAAAAGTGGCTCGCTAGATGACTTAAATACAGTATGTGAGGTCAGTCTACCTCCTGCACTCCTTGTTTGCATCCCACTGCAGAAAGCAACATTTAACACTGCAGGATTTATGATCCTCCCCAAGTCTAAGCTCCAAGGCTACTCGTCCTGTGGTAGGAACAATGTCTTTACTTAGAGCCTGAGTTGATGTGGAGCGAGACCTGATGCACATTTGTTGCTTGGATGGAATCTGAAATCCACGTTTTCTTGGTCTGACAGACAAAGCAAGCAGTTATTCACTCACGAGATGAAAACAATAGATGTCTTGGGCTGGCAGCGATCCTCATCGTAGGTGATTGGACTGAGGAACTGCAGGGCTACTTGTTGTTTTTGTCTAGTATTTGCATGTAAATGGGTGCAGCCTCAAAGCTGGCTTGCAAATTGCATCCTCTTTTGAATGTAAAGTTAAGCTTGGAAGTGAAGTTTTCCACAAAGCACTAAACTGGCGTTGGTGCAGTTTTGTGTCAATATTTAACTCTAAAATGATAAGACTATTTTTAAGGCTCACATGTTAAAATACATACTCGACAGGCTCTTCGTTACCTGCACTCCTGCAATCTAATGCTAATATACAAAGTGGATCATGTGACTATAATCTGCATATTGTTATTTCACATTTGGGAACACACAAAACAATGTTTGGTAAAGTAGAATTTTCTCTTTCAGCAATCACTGGAAACAGGCTTATTTTGTCACCCACCTTTTTGGAAGAAGCTGCCAATTTATACAAACCAGCATCAAGAAACAAGAAGGAAAGAAGAATTAGTTCCGCAAAAGGAGTTTACAACTGGATTTTCTTCTGTAGGAAGAGTAAAATGTCATCCGGTCCATTTGCACGTGAAGATAGACTTCCTCAAAGTATTATACACAGAAGACTTAAAAGACAGCTGGAGGTCAGAAGAGTCGGGATGTGGGTTTGACTTGTCTTTCAATTCCTTCTGTGCACTTCGTATATCTGTGCATGCGTACATACTAACATATTAGCTATAGGTTGTGTGTTATTTATTAGTTATATGTGGCTTTTAAATCAAGACACTGCACTCATTCCAGCGCAACAAAATCATGTGTAGCATTGCTAATATTGCTAACATGTCCGCTAAACAAAAACATTAAAACTGACTTTACATGTTATATATCATCCAGATGTACCCACAAGTAGTCAGTGAGGGCTTTTTGGTAAAGGGGGTCGTAACTGTTCAGAAAATGGATGGATGGAGTCTTGGCCTTCCTGAAGGCTTAGAGTAACATCGGCATTTTTCCATCCTCTGATTGGTTGATCAGAGCTATAAATGGTCTTGCGAGGTGCACAATGGAGGATGTGACGGAGGAAGACGACTGCCAGACACGATCAATAATTCATTGCTAAGGCTGACTTTTTAAGGGAAACTGGACATTGTGAGGATAGGTCAGCCAAGACCATTGCGGGTCACTGCCTTTTTTTTAGGGTAAGGGTTCTTAGTGGTATCTTTTGATTGGCTTTCTGTTCATCTCCATGACCAAGTGTGACACTTGGTCTGCTGTGATCAAGGTGGAGGTCACCTTGGACTGGTCACCATTCAACCACAGGACACATAAAGTACAAGCAATCATTCACACTCACTGAGTTAGAACTGAAGCCACTATATGCCATCAGCGACCACATTTGAGAAGTACTAGATTATATTTATGCTCTTTCTTAGATGGTTCAGAGTTTTTAGTTCAAGGGTTATTACATAATGCAAACATGTTTTTACATGTAATCCCCCTCCCCCATTGCAGGTACATTATAGTCTAAGACATTCAGTCTAGCAATAATTCAAACTCAATAGCGGCCTGCTCAAATGTGTGCATACAATTTTCAAAATGGCCTTTTTCAGGAATGTTACACGATCATATAAATAATGACATTTCAAATATTGATTCAAAATTGCCCTGTGATTGACTGGCGACCAATCCAGGCTTGTAACCCACCTCATGCTGAAGTGAAGTGAATTGGGATTGGGATTGATTAGAAAATGGATTAACGGATAAATAAAAGTGATCGATGCAGATGATAAATAATTGAAAAACACAATTTTGGGACTTGAAGTTATGTTTTATTTACAGTTCTATTAACAAAACGGTTCAATGAATAAAGAAATCAAGGGTTTTATACTCTATATTAAGTGTGTGTGTGTTTGTGTGTGTGCAGGCCTGTATAACAATGTGTGTGTTTGTGTGTGTGTGTGAGTGAACAAATAAGAAAAGTAGTAAAAGACATTCTCAGCAGCAGTCATAACACAAACACTCAATACAGTATCCCCATCCCCGTCGACACTAAACCAAACTCTATAACATTTCATTCTATTGAACTGGATCACTCAATTCAAATCCACAGTGACAACATGTCAGAAGAAAAAAAAACAATTAAGACAAATAAGAGACAGTAGGAGTGGTAATAACATGTCAGCATGCAGGTCAGAGCAAATTGTTAAAAGGTCGTGGACTAATGCATGTTTGGCACCATGTGATTGTGCAAAATGTTACAACTTTGTTAAAAATGAATCTGTAGACTGAGTTACTGTCTAACAATGCAGAATCGCACAAAAGAAAAAGGAACAGTAAAGGTGAGTTTATGGCCATCCTGTTGTAGTGTATTTTATAACAGTTTGGGAGTGCCCTCTCAGCGTAAAGTGCTATGTGGTGCTGCACACCAGGAAGGCAGTTGTTTCTCAGCTCCAGAAACTGGGAAAAGGCCTGTTTTTGCAGCCAACCAAAGCTTGCGAGCGTAGCAATGCTTCAAATCCACTCAGGCTCCTTCGTGAAAAAGTTCCCCAGCAACAACCTCTGCCACAAGGAAGGTTTTTCACCAACGATTGAGGGCTGGTTGGCTGAAAAACCTGGCCTTTTGATGCAACCCCTTCGAGACCGGAAAAGTGAGAGACTGCAGCGGCAGAGTGGAAGACGGAGGGCAGCCCCAAACATAACATGGCTTAGAGCATAAAAATATTAGTTTGCAGTTTCATCGGACAGCAAAACAAATGCTTCAGTCTTCTAGAAAATGTACTAAAGCTCAAGTGAATAATATTTATTGAAGAAATTCGTAGGGTAATCGAAAACATGCATTTGGCATTTTGGTGGACAACCAAAGAGGGAAAGATGAACTATGAATGATAACCATCATCATAAAAGTAATTACATGACCAGTGACATTCAAACACAAATAGATCATACTGTATACGAACACACACATGCCTTCATGATTAATCATGATCATTAGGGTCTTTAGTAGTGCTTCCCAATGAAATAAATCAAATCTAAACTATTTTCAAATGTGTAAGGTCACACAAACAATTCCTTTTAAAGATGCACATATTAAAGGAAGCTTACAGGACATATATTGCAGGACTGTGCCATTAAAAACGAAATATTACAATGGTTTAGAGGCTCTACTTGGAAGTGCTATGTTACAGTACTGGCATTAAAACGCTCTTATTCATTATTGTAACTAAACGTCACCAGAAAGCGAGGAGGCAGGTGAGGAAATGGGAATAATCGACAAGTAAGGAAGTATGTCCGAAAAATGTAAGATAAAATACGCAGGTAGTAAGTAATATGCATATGGGAAAGGTTATATGTGATTGAGGTGGCTCGGTGCATGCTCAGGGACCCTCGAGACATCTACCTGTATGGTCAGGTAATCCAGACGTTGAAAGGTTGCAAATTGGGTGGTTTAAGCCACGTCTTCAATTTGTCGACAATCTCCGCTGGCTGGCGGTGAAAGAATGAGGGCGATGGATCGCCTCCCGTGTCGCCTTCCTCTTCTTGTTCCCTCTCTCCTTCGGCTGGGGCAAGTTGGGTGCTCACGCTCCCTACACCACAGTGCTGACGGACGGATCAGACAAGTTGAGCTGCCCTGTGATGTCAGTGGGTGGGTATTGCTGCAGAGTTGGAGAGAACATAGGAGGAAGGGAGAACACGGAAGAGTGTTATTTTCTGCTAAAAAAAAAAAAAAAGTGTTCTTTTTATGGAGTAGCGGTATAATATTCTCGACATTTTAATGCACTTAATTTCTGCAGCAAGGTTTTCTAACCAATCTCAGGCGGATTAGTTTTGTTCTAGACTTCTTGTGCCTGAGGCGGGTCAGTTGGGAGCGGACGCTATGTGCACATGAGCCAAGACAACAGCACATTTGAATCATGTCTTTCCTTCAAGGGCTAATTTTCTTTGATTTGAGGAGTCACTCTTCCATGCGCAGAGGCGTCATCTCTGATTTTAGCAGCCCAGGAAGAGAAAAAAGACTTTTGAGGTTGATTTCAAAGTGCTGTTGTGTCCGAGCCATCACTTCATTTGAAGCAGAGTGAAGTCAATTATGGAGAGGAGCAGTAAGACTTGGTTTCCATGCAGGTTGCTAGTTGCTATGGTAACAGGGCTTTTCTTGATTGATTTGTGCCTTAAGTATGGAGTCTGACAGCCGCAGGTTGTATTTTTTAGTGTTAATGCTTTTGTTGTTGTTGTTTTGCAAACCTGATTGAACAATCAATCTTAATATATAATAAATCATTCTGGAAAACAAATACTGGCATGTCAGCATTATGTATTTATTTATTCTTTTTTGAATTAAATTATTTTTTTTATGAAAGAGGATACAGATAGATACATAATGTGCTTAAATTGTTGAGTGTTTTTTATATTATCATTTAAAATTTGGAGCCATTTGCAGAAATATGAAGGAGTATTAGGGCAACACCAAAAAGAACTATGAGAAAAAAGTCATAATGTGTAAAGTCATCATTTGAATGAGTCAATGTCAGAATTTCCACAAGAACGCTGAGTTGCTGAGTTGAGCTGTGGCTTCCCTCTCGACTTGACATACACTATAACTGTATAAGTAATATCATTGCACATTTGTTGAAAACCCAAAAAGAGACGATTTCAGTTCTGTTCTCCCGCGAACATTCACATGTTAAACTATTCATGCAGATGATGACGCATGCGGATTTTATTAACATTAAGATTTAGATGAGTTCGTATGCTCTAATTCTATGGCTTTCTTCACATAGAATCATCTTTTTTTTTTTGGGGGGGGGGGGGGGGGGGTTTACAGTGAAGCCCCAATACTGTACTCCTTTCTACAGAGACATCCAGACTATGAAATCTTCAAGAGTGGATGTCCCCCATTGGCTTGACCTTCAGTTTTCCGCTCATATGGCTTATAGCTCCTTCGTCGGCCTGCTAACAGTGGCCTCTACTGGGATCAAGGGGAGCAGCACAACAGAGACGTCACAAGCAAACTAATCGTTTCAAAGCCACTTATTCAAAATACAACTATGGTGGAGCTTATCACTACACAGCAAAGCTAAAGCGGGTATTGCACTGTTTTCTACTGCCACTACATCTATGACAGTTTGCATGCTTGTAGAGGGAGAAAGGAGCAGTGTGGCATGTGGGTGAGGGACACTGACACTAAAGTCCATTGATATCCATTTATGTAAAAGAATAACATTGATATAAAATCAAAAAGAAAGGTCAAAGACTGAGGATGGTAAATATTTTGGTTGCATCGTGTGTTTCGGCTAAACACTTTTTTTGCTTCGAGCTTTTCCACTTCGGCTCCCGCACCGAACAGAAAAGCAAAGTAGACGTAATACAAATGATGATCCCTCCCGTCTTCTCTTCAATTCTACTGCCAAACCTCAAGAAGGGAGAGTAAATGTGCTTTTGTTCACTATAAGGACGATAATAAAATGTCAGTGAACACAAGAGAAAGTGAGAGACATTATTAAACAAACACGCACACACGTACACGCACACACTCATACATGTATAGAGCAGACTTTTGCATTTGTATGCTAGGCAACGAGTGGCGCTTATACACTGAACTGTGAAACTGGTACTCTCAATGTGCGACAGCAAGATTCAAAGAGGAATGAAGACAAAAAAATTATCAGTTCACGTTTGCATCAATTGCACAGTGAGAGTCTACGGCCTCATACAGTCAAAATAAAAGAAGAAGTCTTCACCACCTGGAAACACCCTGAAAAGGTCACAGACAGTTCACGACACACACACACAGAAAAATAAACAATAATTATGACAGCAAAATATGACAAAGCAAACAATTATAGTAATGATAATAATTGATTTGAATATGAATATAAATCCATGAGTAATCCTGAAATAGACAGCTGGATCAGTTTAAAACCTTGTTAGTTTTCTTCTCAGCAGACTTGGCCATCAAATAGCCACCTTGAAAATAGAATTTGGGATAAAATGCTAGGACACCAGGACATGCTTGAAACCGAAACAAACCAAACAGACAAAGTGCAGGATTGGTGCAAAGAAAAGGTGAATACGATAAAGATAAAGCTGCCAAAACGACTGCTCACAATTAAAACATACAGACAGAGACACACACAAACGCACGCGCACAAAACCATTACAGGACACGCATCACACCATGTCCAAGGACCAAACATTTGGCAGATTCCACAACCAAACCAGCAGCGCAAGACAAAACACCACTGGCAGCTTCTTTTTTTTTTTTTTTTTTTTTAATTCTCAACCAAACCGCCCACTGTGGACAAACACTCCTTCCCCTGTAATGAATAAAGTCGGATAGCCTCTATAGTTGTAGCTTGCGGCCTGACCTGACCTGCACTTAAGCACTCCAGCCTGTGGAGGCGCTAAGGATGGTCGATGGTGGATCGAATGCTGAACTGACAGACACGTGGCAGAGGCAGCTGAGCCCGGTGGATATGGATGAGTGGAGCATGGGACACTCTCATGATTGGATATGGAAATGTGGGCAGAGAGGACAGAAGAGAAGAAAATAGAGAGGGAGGAATAAACAAGGGAAGATGTCGCTTCTCGGTCTGCTTACCGTGTCTTTGGAGGACCTACGTCTCTTGATGCTGGAGGCCAGGGTGGTACTGATGGACCTAAAAGAGGCTTTCTTTTTGGGGTCAGGCTCTGCTCTACCACTTTTTCTATCCTAAAATAAATATATGTCGAAACATTATTCATGTTCTATGGCTGGGGAGATAACCTTGCTTTCACTTTGTTCTTCCATTCCCAGCCACCCCAATAATCGACTTCAAGTATTATGCTCTAATTAGATGGGAGCAAAATGAGCAAAGAGGGCGATAGAGAGGGTTCAGGACGTGAGAGTGGGAAGGTTTAACCGTATGATATGAGGGCACTCATATAAATTTTATGCAAGCTGTCACACAGGTTCAGCAAAGCTGGCACGGTAGTCCAATCGTAGGGCTCTTAGAAATGCATTTGAATGAATGATGGGTCGTAAAGATGTCAGTGGGCGTGATAGCATGTTTCACTCATTAAACTATCCCAAATATTGCCAACTATCGCCTGAGCGCAAACGTCCCAGTTCCGAGAGCCAACAACACCCATACTCAATATAGACAGCTAAAAGGTCGCCAAACAACTTCAACTAGATGTTTGAAATTTGGACATGCATCATATTTACAAACTTACAAAGAAAAATAAGCACTTTTAACCATATCCATCACCATCAGAGTGCCCCACCACTACTCTCAGCTCAACAATTTGGTGTTTGTGTGCATATAAGAACTCATATTAAGGTATTCTTACATCCTGAGTCTCTAGAGAGGAAGATGGCTGCATAGGGGAAGAAAAGAAAAATAAAATAAATGTCCATCCACTTGATCGTTATTACGTAAGAATATCCTTATGCTTGAGCCAAGGGATCAGGAAAAGGAAAAATAGCTTGGATAAATAAAAAAAAAAGCAAAGCAAACATCCACATTCAAAGCCAGGCAGATATAAAAAGTCAAGCTACAATAGGGTTAGTGGAGAGCCACTCAAATGCATATGAAAGAGGGATACAACAGCAATTGTAACTGAAGCCCATTTAAAGTCATTATACCATAGCGGATATAATGGAAATTCACCCCACACATAAGGGAATGAAATGGGATGAAATGCATCAGAAAAATTAAAATGCAGACTCTAGATCCCAAATATGCACCAAATGTCAGCTAATGCAAGAAAGGAAAATACTTAATATTTTATAGTGAAACGAAAGCATTGCATGAATAAAGTAAAGAATAAGTGAGAGGTTGAGAAGTGGAGGGGAGGAGGGGGGAGGGAGGGGCAGGGAAGTGTGGTGTGAATTTCATCATGCTAGGACATTTTATGGTTGGATGGAAAGATAAGAAAATGGAAAAACATAGCATCAATAAACACAAAACAAACAGCATGACAAATTCATAATCTCCAGCATTGGCCCCACAGTACATTCTTTTTCATTCAGTTTTTTTTTTTTTTTTAGGGCGCATTGGTGCCATCCAGCACGTTCCTCTCAACCCCCTGATGAAGTGATCAGGTGGTGAGCGGGAAGTGGCAGGCATGGATGGCATGAAGCTGGCAGAAGGAGTGATTGGTGCAGTCATCGCTTGACTTTAATTAAGAATTACATTACTCTCCTGTTGGAAGATGACATCTCATGTTAGTTCATAATGAAAGGCTGGGAAACACAAACCGCCATAAACTGTCTTCCTTTAGGAACATAAATCAATTTCCAAAGAGACCTTTTTTTTTTTTTTTTTTTTTTTTTTTAGACCCCATTTCTTTCACGTTGTAGGCCTGATGAGGCACTGCGTGTTGCACAGTCGATGCGGGGCCCTCATATTGGTGGGGCACTCGCGGCTAGCTAGTTCTCCATAGAAAGAGCAGCATGGCGCTACAGTGCATCATAATCATCATCATGGTCATCATCATCATCATCAACTCAGAACATATCACAGTTTTCTTGAATCACTTCTAATATGACAAGTTTGTTCAGAAAGTGCACTTCTGACTAACATTTGAAATGGAAATGCTTGAAAGCCCCATTTGCAGCTACTTGGTCATGCAAGGCTGAGCGCCAACATGAAAATACAGAATGAAAAAAAGATCTATATTCCAGTGGAACTCTCAATTTGAGTGACCTTCAAAACTTTAGTGACTATAGCTCAATGTGAATTTGTAGTGTATGCATGTACAGGTGTATCTCCATAAAAGACTTGATCATGGAAAAATATATTTCAGTCGTTCAATTTAAAAACGTGAAAGTCATATATTCTATAGATTCATTAACCTCAGAGGGAAATATTTCAAGTCATTTTTTTTTTATTGTAACTGATATGGCATACAGCTAATAGAAACCCCAAAGTCAGAATCTTCGTAAAATTAGATTATTATAAAATATAATATAATATTTCTCTATAAGAATCATATAATAAATCATTAAATTAATGTGTGTTTTCCATGATATTCAATATTATTGAGAGACATCTGTATGGAGTGCAATGAAAAGTCAGTTAAACATATTTTTGCATCGGCCGCATCTAGCGACCAAGACAGTTTCGAGGGAGAAAGAAGTACGGTAAGCTTCACAAATTCATATTTCGAATAGTCAGAAGTGCACATTTTCTGAAGTTCCAACCCTGTGTTCCTATGTATGCGAGTTTGGGTCATATACCGACATGAGGCATTATAAACAAATATTTACATACGATCCCACATACAAAAAGTCCCCAAAATTGCCAGCAATGGGATTCCAGTTCTCAGTGGTGGCTGCACTGAGGGAGGAGGAGGTCACATACACTGCAATGGTAGATTTTCCATCGTGATGGTTTTATGTCTTACATTTCCAAGTTGTCATGTTGAATTTGTCAAAATGAGGTAACTGTGAGCAATCATAACAGCACACCCAAACAGTATGAATAATGTCTGGCACAGGACATATTGGATTAGCTCAACTCATGGGCTCCCTCAGCACTCCTTGCATGAGGTTTCATTTTTGCGGATATGCGATATCGCAGTGAAGATAGTCTGCCTCTTTAGCTCCAAGGCACTGGTGATGGGTAATGAGCAAAGATGAGCGTGCTTGAGCAATCTTTGTTTAGCCTTGCAGAAAAATCGATGTGATCGTCGTTGACGTGGATCTAAATCATGGCGGTCTGCTCGCAGTTAAGTGTGCCCCTCTCCTTTCTCCGTGATGCGCCACCCCGCCCCCGCTCACATCCTACCAAGCATGCAATCGCCTGCTGTACACATCCACAGAATGTACATCTATATCAGGACGCTGAGAACACGTACATACTGAACAGTAGTCAGCAAGATGAGATTGATTTGCTGACAGGCACTTGTGATTTTATACTGTACCTTTTTTTTTTTTTTTTTTTTACAGAGTTCTGGATCATATAAAATATGATATGGTGCAATGCCCACATCACACAGTTACAGTGGCTCGCCATTACACGTAGCTCGCGCAGGGAGTGAAAGCATAAGACTGAAGGGGAAATGGATGACAACCCTCCTTCGAGAAGGAGCCATGACTAGTTTGTTGTGGTGCTTTAATGGTCAGCTCATGCAAATTAAAAATAAATAAATAAATGAAATACAGGATTTCAGACCAGTTGCAAAAATTGAAATAATTTAGATTAAATGAGATTTCTTGCGTCACTGATGGTGTAGTGGTACACTCGCCTGACTTTGGTACAGGCAGCGTGGGTTCAGTTCCCACTCAGTGACGGTGTGAAAGTGAGTGCGAATGGTTGTCCGTGTCTATATGTGCCCTGCGACTGACTGGCGACCAGTTCAGGGTGTAGTCCGCCTTTTGCCCGAAGTCAGCTGGGATAGGCTCCGGCGTCCTGTGACCCTAACCAGGATAAGTGGTGTTGAAAATGGATGGATGGATGGAGATTTTTTGCACCAGTACACTGTTTTATATTGTACTTTGAAAAAAAATGTAAAATGTTTATAAGCTGTGTTTTTTTCTTTGTTTTAAAATGCTTTTAATCATGTATAGCACATTGAGTTACCTATATCAATGCATTTGCTTCACTTTGCTTTAGATTACACCAGATTTAACCTATGCTTTAAATAGTGAGCCAACCAAATAGCTGAAATATATAATTATATTAAAATGTAGTTCAAAAGTATTAAGTGGAAGACGTTTTAAGTTGGTCCTCACTGTGTTCCACATTATTTCCCACACTGAATAAATGTTTTTGACCATTTATAATTATTATTAATAATAAATATTAATAATAATAATTAATAATCAGGATTCTTTAGAACAAAACCACCTCAGTGGGAACAGCGTTTTTTTTGGTTTTTGTTTTCAGAATTACTCACATCACAGTGTTCCAACATATTATGCAACTCAGTTTAAAACAAAAGAAAACAAATGGTTGTAAAAAAAAAAAAAAAAAGTTATATGTTGTTGTATGTAGTCATTAGAGAGATAAATAACAAAAACTAATACAAATGATATTTCAACCCAAAAACATATTTGCTCATCAAGTTACATAGGAGCTGTTCTTTCATAACACTTTAACAACACTCTCATACATTGAACTTGTAATTCAGTTGATAGTGTCTACCTGTATCTCATTTGAGCATGCAAGAATTGCTGTTTGCAGGTATACTGCTGTCCACCCTCATAGGCCTTCCTTTTATGAAATCTCCACAGGTCCTCAATAGAGCTGAGGTGAAGGGACAATGGTGACTACACCATAAGTTATTCTCCATTTAAACCTATGGCAAAGCTTCAATTGCATGCTTTTGCTGTGTGGAATGGTGTGCTCCTGCAAGGTAATTATTTTACTGCGGAAGGCATGGTCATTCTTTTTATAATATATAAAAAGACACCCATACATGAAATGTCCAGTATTTTCCATTCCTTTGCCAAGCTATTGTACTCCAGTATTCTGTGTTATTCATCAGCAGAAAGATCCTTCTTTTACCTCACTATGCATTCAAACTGTAACTAACTTAATAATGTGAAGAAACCTCCTTTAGTAATTACCCCTCAATTAGGTTTACCTGGGAAACTAATAATCAAACCAGTCTTTAATATCAGTGGCTTAAATAGAGACGGCACGGTGGACGACTGGTTAGCGCGTCTGCCTCACAGTTCTGAGGACCGGGGTTCAATCCCCGGCCCCGCCTGTGTGGAGTTTGCATGTTCTCCCCGTGCCTGCGCGGGTTTTCTCCGGGCACTCCGGTTTCCTCCCACATCCCAAAAACATTCATGGTAGGTTAATTGACGACTCTAAATTGCCCGTAGGTGTGTATGTGAGTGCGGATGGTTGTTTGTTTGTATGTGCCCTGCGATTGGCTGACAACCAGTTCAGGATGTACACTGCCTCCTGCCCAAAGATAGCTGGGATAGGCTCCAGCCCTCCCGCGACCCATGTGATGACGTAATGAAATTGTGTTTACCGATTGGAAATTGTATTTCTGTTTTTTTTTTTTACCGTATGTTTGCATGAGCTGACCTTAAACAGATTACACAAGCCATAATAGAAAACATCATGCTATGGACAAGGAGATTGGTGTATTAAGATTTGTTAAAGGGTCATAAAGTCCTATTATGAAGTTATTTGGAAAGTGAATGATGTAGTGCATATGCAAGCACTTAGTTACATACTACTTGTCTTACTGGAGGCAGATTGGCCACTGTGTGGGATTTGTAGTTGAATATTTTTGTGTATAAAGACTTCCCGCATGTGACTTGGAAAGTTCCCACATTGAGCCCTATGAGAAGTGTGGCGAGCTAAAGCGATTCTCTCTCAGTCCAGGCTCTTTCACCCTGGTTAGGACAAAGGAAATTATTCCTACCTGCAGGTTCTTCCTCCAAACATTAACGGCCGCAAAGGCGAGCTGCATCTGCTTCCTGCGGGCGTCTTTATGGCGCTTATATGCTATTTCAATGAAGATGAGGAAGATCCCTGCTGCTATGCCACCAGCCACAAGCATGAAGACCCCTGTACAGAGGGAGCAGTAGAGAAAAGATGTGAGCTGTTGATCATAAAAACACACACTTCTCCCACTGAGCATGGACATTGTGTGCAGAGCAGTAAGTCATGCTCAGTGGTTGCCACGCCTCTTTTAGACCAGCTCCCACGGATAACTGAAAACCACACATTCCCAATTTTACGACTATGAAGTCACAGCACGAGAGACTGTACACATGACCCACACCGACACAAAGAAAATTGGGGGATAAAGGTATTGGACAAAAAAGGGCTACAGTAACTTACCACTGCAGTTTTTGTCCAATCACTTTTACCGCTTTTCCTACGCATTATGGACCATACCTGCCATGTTTTCAAAGGTGAGTGTGGCTGGGGCATTGCTCCTTGAGTCACACTCCTGGTATCTCACCCAGGTTTTATCTAGGTCTTCCATGAAGCCGTTCTCATGAGAACTGCAAGGGTTCAGGGAGAGAGGTGATAAAGTCAATGCACTGCACAAATACTGAGACACTAGAGTCGCTTATACCCTGATCGCAACATATATGAGACAGACAGACAGACAGACAGACAGACAGACAGACAAGGCAGGAAGGGGAGCTAAATAGAGAGATGTGACAAGGCAATGGCTAAAAATGGTCAATACATGACCATGAAATCATATAGAAAAGAAAAGAAAATACAAATTGGACGAATAATGCACCTTCGGCTGGGACAGACCTGAGAATAGCCAGGGACACATTCTGTTTCCAGGGGCTGTCCTTGCGCATGCCTATGCCAAAGCCCGAACGGAAAAACAGCTCTCCCGTGGTCACCAGGTCGCACTTCTGCGAGGCTTCAAACTCCAGCACCGCAGAGTCCCAGATGAAAGCATGCAGCTTGCTGTGGGGGAGGGGGAGGCAGGAGGAGGAGGAGGGCGGAAGGTGGAGGGAGGGGGAGGAGTAGGAGGAGGGGAAGGAGGGGTTACGGTGCAACAGTACAATGATCTACATACACATTTACGATCGGCGGCCCTCTCTCTCGCACACCAGATCCTGTGAGTCATTCAGCGTTTACCTAATGTAATCCAATGACAGATGGGTGAGGGCTCCTCCCCCATCATAGTCCCCCCATCTCATAGATGTTTGCCTGGGTACAACCTGAAAAAGGGTTCTCCTCCACTCAATGTTAGCTCCACATCACTCTGTTACCTGTTTGGTTGTTACGTCCACATCTACCCACCTGGGTCTCTGCTGAGCCATGGGCCTGGATCAGACAGATGGCTGGAGTAAGTCCTACAGATTCCATCTGATCCAAAGGTCCATGTGTCCCTTCCACTCCTCCCCGCCCACCACCCCACCCACCCCTCCCCCATCCCCCTGACCTGACCGGGGCAGCATTGACTTTGTGCTTGACAGGTTGAGAAGCCGGCAACACGCTCTGTCAACGTGGCCTGGCCGAGACTCACTTGTCACGCACTGCCTGGATGGCCTCGGCGGCACTCTCATAGTTGTGCTTCTCCATGTGGCGGTACATGGTGCTAAGCTCCACCTGCCGCCGGAAGTAGATGTCCACGGAGCTCTGCTTCACCGTGGCATAGATGAACTTGTCAGATGGGTTTCTGAGCTGAAGAGAACATTTGTCATAAAGTCATAAAACTACAAGAGCTGCTGCCAAATATTTTGACCGTATACTTGTGTGTTAATTACCTGTGCATAGGAATTTATGTTTAAATCAGCATGCGGTTTATTGTGCGCAAACACCCTTTCCAAAGTTTTTTTTTTTAATAAAAAAAAACATTCTTCTCCTTTGCAGAAATTCCATACACCCAATACTCCATTCATTTTTTACATTTTGTTTTAATAAGAACCTCAACATTTGTGAGCTTTCCCAATCAAGGTGGGTATATTGTTAAGCCAAGTAACATCTGAATCTGATCAGGATTCTGAATCTGATCAGTCATTCATGCCTGGTGCCTTATTTAAGGGATTAGGAATCTGACTAGCATCTCTTCAGTCCAGTTCAGTCCCAATCACAATATTGTAAACCCTTTGATCCTCCGAAAGCCAAGTCCTTACAAACTACAGCCTCCCCCCAAATCCTATAATATAGTCTTTTATATGCTTATAATCTTGAAAGTTTTGCCAGGTTATCACATCTTTTGCTTTTGTAAGCTCCAATTACATTTTGTAATATCACCCCAAAAATGACTACAATCTTTTATGTATTAAGATCCTAGTCATTCAATCATTGATTTCGCAGGGGACAAATTTTAAGTTCTGGCAGAGGTCTGAGGTCTGATTAACAATGTTGCAAGTGATTGTAGTGTTGACAAGCGATCATATTATCATGTACCCTTGGGTCATTGATGCCGGTGATACGCTCCTCAGGCCGGTCCAGCACTAGGAAAGCAGCCAAGTTGGCAGTATAGGAAGCCACAATGATCATGGCAAAGCCAGCCCACACCATACCAAGGATTCTCGCTGAGAAACTGCGAGGTGCACCTGGAAGTCAAATGTCACTGTTCAAATACTCGACCAAAGTGTATATGCTGGACTATACTGTACACAACAAAAGGAGAGCGCAAAAAAATGGACAAGAAATAGAAGACACCAAATCAAGTGAATTTGTGTAAAGACTACAGGAATAAAATGGAAAAGAAAGATAGTATCAAAGCCCTTTTAAAACAATTACAATGTCATCTTCAAAGAAAGGCTGGGGTATGTCAAATTGCAGTATTTCTAATGCCTTTGACATCAATTGACATCAATTTCCCTGCAAGGCACAGCTAATGTTTTGCCCCAAAGTCACAATACTATTACCAGGTTGCCATATGCAACAAATGACAAATTTCTACAGTTTCAGTTTGTGCATGTCACCTTCTCCAATTCCAGAGTTCAGTAACACTCCCCAGGAGAACCACATGGCAGATGACAAGGTGAGGGCATCTTCCTCTTCTTCTTCGCTATTTACTTTAAATCTTCCAAACGGGCTGCAGGAGAAACATTGGAAGGGTTGCATGAAATTCAGAGAATGTGCTTGAGAAAACCTTGGCAGCCTGAGGGCAAGGGAAGGAACTGAACATGAGCGAGCAAAGCCAGAAAGATAAACAGAAGGAAAACAAACAAAGAAGGCAGCACAGATATAGCGATGCGATGGTTGGACTCAATCTCCTCCTCTGTCTGTCTTGTCATCTAAACTGATTGGAAGATCTGCAGGGATTAAGATTCCATGCACACACACACACACACACACACACACACACACACGCACACGCACACACACAGGTTCCCCATGTACCTGAACCGGTCTAGTAGGTAAAGCATCACCGCCACCACATGTACCGAAAGACCCACCAGCAACCACAGAGTACTTTGAAATGGCTGCATGAACGAGTCCAGTGTACTGCGAGGGATTTCCTAAAAAGACACATCGCAACTGGTTAATGATTTAATGACACATATTCAACAAGTTCCTTCAATCATCTCCCATTCTGCTTTCTCCTCACTAGGGTCGCGGGCGTGCTGGAGCCTATCCCAGCTATCTTCGGGAGAGAGGCGGGGTACACCCTGAACTGGTTGCCAGCCAATCGCAGGGCACATATAAACAAACAACCATTCACACTCACGTTCACACCTACGGGCAATTTAGAGACTTCAATTAACCTACCATGCATGTTTTGGAATGTGGGAGGAAACCGGAGTAACCAGAGAAAACCCACACAGGCACGGGGAGAACATGCTAACTCCACACAGGCTGGGCCGGGATTTGAACCCCGGTCCTCAGAACTGTGAGGCACATGTGCTAACCAGTCGTCCACTGTGCCGCCATATTCAACAATTGTTCTGATGAAAATACAATCATTATAGATCAGCAAGCAATGTCATTTACAAGTCTAAGGCTCCCAAAGTATGAGTGGTCAGCATGTTAATAATAGAACATTTCTGTTTCCAGTTACCACATCCACACGTATACTAATGGGATTTGCTGCAGTTGTGCAATTCCTCACCTAATATAAAACTCAGATGCGGATCTAATGCAAAATGTAATGGACACAATACTTTTTGGCAATTATTTGAAATGAAAAAATACAATATTATCATCATGTATTAAATTACATTTTGGCTGCACTGGGGCTAATGTGGTATTTTATCGCTCTGAACGGACTATAAATCTGGATGATACTGTACATGCCACCTCAGTTGGTGCTTACCTAATTTGAGAGAATAGCAAAGTGATGAATTTACCTTTTTAACGAGGATGGTCAGACCTTGATATTTGAAGGGTTTGGAGAACTCAATGTACTGGGCTCGTTCATTGTTTATAGTCAGCGGGGCAACGATCATGTCAGCCAAGCCCCCCAGGAGCTCTCCCATCATGCCATTCCACTCTTTCTTGTTACTGTTGTTCACCTGGAGCACCATTAACATGATAATCAGGACACTATCAATTAAAATGACTTAATTCCAGAAGTATACAATATAATTGTGTTCTTGAAACTTATTTCAAGAACTCTCTGAGAAACTTATTTCTAAGAGAGTATTGCTCAGCAACTCTGCAAATCCAATGATGTGTCATAGATTGTCGTGAACTATTTTGGTTAAAGGTTTTTTTCCCCCCAATCACTTGTATGGAAGTGATTGTTACACAATACCGAGTACGATGGCCTACATTCAAAGTATTATTCGCAGCGCCATTGACTGACTGCTTACGTCACATGCTCTTCATTGGTTGGTCTACACGTCAATCATTACAGGCGGCAGTAAAGATTATTAGTTTACCTGTTCACAGAATTAAAATAGACAGTATTACTAAAGTTAAATAACATAAATAGTCAGTGTCATATAATTTTTCAACACTTTTTTCAAACACTGATGACAGGTATCTTCAACTATTAGTGTCTTTTAGCGGAATGGCACCAGCTTCATAGTTATGGCATTCATAGCTGAATGGTAGGTAGGGTAAATGACCAATTCCAAAATCCCCCCCACCCCAAAACAATAACATGAGTAAGATAGGGTGCATCATTTTGTGCCTTGACTGAAATACTGAATCACAAAGATGTCCTTGAGTGATGTAAAGTGACACCCACCCGCTCCTGGGTACCAAATTTCCCATCAGCCACCAGATGGACCTCGTAAGTAAAGTTCATGGTCATAGCCAGCTTGATCAGGAGATCAATGCAGAATCCATAACAACACTGCGGCACAATTGGGCGTCCTGTAACCAAACCAGCAAATGTTGCTAATTACAATCCACCCTGAGGAAATATACAGTTTTTATAATTTAGAGTCTTTATCCGGCGCACGTAGACTGGACAAATGCATCGCACTCTCCGGATGCAGATCTTATGCTCGCACACAATCGCTGAGCACATATGACACACACACACACACACACACACACAGTACATCAGTCATCACACACTCTGAATGGCACACTCTGCTACATGCATACATATATAGATACCTACTGCATATATATGTATGTATGCATCTCCAGTAGGTTTCTGTGCATTAAAAGCACATTGATATAAACGTCCCTGATGTGTTACCTGGGATGGTCTCATTGGGCCCCGTGCAGATAACCTTTTTAATTAAGACTCCATTTAATGTAATTTCCTCCTTGCATGTTCCATCCGGCATAGTGGGTTTCACATATACAAATGGCTCCTGGTGTATTGTCACTATCTACAACAAATAGGACAGAAAGCTGTTTATCACATCCTTTCAGCTGTTTCCAACCTATGGGACCATCTAACAGCAATGGAAAATGGACGTCCAAGAGACAGATACAAGAACATATGCACAGATAAAAAGAGTAAAGCCCAGCGTTTCTCAGGCCTCATTTGAAACATCCATGTTTAATATCTTGCTGCAGCTCTTACGGATATGGAGCGGCTTCATTTCCCTCTACACACTGTCTCACAGGGAACATAAGTTAGTCTATGTGTCATAGTTTATATGCATAGAAGTGAACATACCATCGCTGTGTAAATGTGAAGCCACCTGACCTTTAATCGAGTCGACATCTGGAAGCCTTGCGGTTTTTCAGTCTCCCCACCGGGCCAGATAATCTTCCGCTGATTGTTCATTACCACCTACAGGGGGATCACACACACACACGAGCAGATACAGTTTAAAAATTGGGTGCTGACAGGAGGTGCGTGGATGATAAGACCTTAACATTGGGAGTAAGCATAACTAACAAATCATTTTTATGTAACCACAGCTGTTCTGTTATTTATGATTGCCTTTGGACTTCTGTATCCTACCTTAGGGTGTCATGATTTTTTTAAAATTATAATATCATTCTTTTTTTATGAACTCTCATTTCTGTTAAGAAATGCTTTGCTTGATGCATTGTGTTTATACGTATCAAGACACCTACAGACTGGTGACATTTCAACATAGATAAACTAACAAATATATATTTCTTGAGGAAAACTCATAAAGAACAGCTGAAGTATTAATTTTCTCAGCCCATCACATATTGTGTCCAGCATCACATCCATTGTCGTGACCAAGCCAGTGTTGACCCGAGTGTCGCTTGTCTTCTGTTCTGTTTCCTTTCTGCTGAGCACAGCTGAACAAAATGGCGCCTCATGTTTCAGAAAGAAAAATGCCATTCTTTGTTTTAGAGGCGAAGCAATCTACATTTCCAACGAGTAGCCCACGATGTGATGTCATTTCTTACATCCCTCGATGCCATCTTTCAATATTTGTTCGATATTAGTTCTTCAAGATTATTATTCTTTTTTTATCTTGGGAAATGGCATAAAAGAATAATAAAAAAAATGCAGAGAAGCAAAACAATGCATACAATTGTAGAAAATAGAGCTTGAAATTCTTAACGCGAATCCCTGTGCATAATTGTGGCGGCCGTTAGTTTACCTGTGTCCCGTTATAAATGCCCACTTGAATGAGGCGACTCTTCTGGTAGTTGAGAATGCTGTAGTGGGCGTACTTCCTGTCTCCGTCGTCATTGAACTCCACGCGTCCTGTGAGACCCTCTGGGTATTTAGACGACATGAGCACCCTGTGGCAAGTGAATGCGAATAATTACAGGCTATGTGCATAATGAAACAGTGGATGTGTGTTCGAGCATGAAATAATGTGCTGTGTGTATGTGTTCTCGTGGGAGTGTAACGCTTCAGCGAATTGTGTTGTGTTTTAATAGCACATCTGCAAGGAGTTTTTTTCTCTTATGCTGTTGAAAAAAAACTAAGTAGGTCACTTGAAGGTCAGCAGGCAGATACAGCAGATTTTACGTACCGCAGACAGAATATGTTATGTAATCTGTATTGTTTTTGTAATTTCACCTCCTTTAGTTTTTCTCCCTGAAAAAGCAGAACGACAGTCTAATATAACCTTAAATTTGGGGATCGGATAATGAATCTCATCTTAGGAACGTATAAAATAAATCTACCATTAATGTACAGTTCTTATAGAACCTGTCAGAGATGCATCAATTGAGTTATGTATACATTATATTAGGACTATAATAATTAACATTTACTATGCTGTGAAAGACTTTTGTCACCAAATGTAAATAGTGAATCAAGGAAAGTGACCCCTTGAGTCAATCAGACGTCTTAACCCTGAGTCCGATGAGGAGTCTGTATCTTCACGTTATGATTTCAAGATTATAACACCATTACATTCTGCATTCTCCTGTATGTCTTTTTGAAAGGGCTTAGTTAAACAAATAAAATGAAGACATGTTTTATGTATGCTTTTTTCTCTCAATAAAATTCGAAAACCAAAAAAGAAGAATATGCCATAAAATTTGGCATACCTTTTGAAGAGCGGCCCCGTTTTCCAGATGTTAGTGTTGCCCACACATCCTCTTGGCGGTTCGGTAATATTTTCCTTCTCAAAGAGCTCCTGGATGGACTGGGCCACCACCGCCACTGCATCATTGATATGAGCTGACTCGTTCTTCCCGTTGATGAGCTGCAGGCCGATCAAACCTATGACCGATCCAACGACAAACAAACAATCACTGATCTGCAAAGAGCTGCGTCTCAGGATCCTTTTGCAATGCTCAAAGTGGGCAAAAACTTATAGGGCCTCTAGTTTAGACATCCTGAATAAAGGTGACACATCAGTAGTAGCATCTAATTGCCCTGCCTTCAAAAATAATTCATCAGGCAGGGCAACATAAATAAATGTATTTTTTGTTTTTTGCTACTGATGACCTTTCACAGCATGTGTAAAGAGTCCCTTGAAGTTGGATTTCATTTATCCTTTTCCTGTTATTCAGAACTTGGGGAATCAGGCAAACTATTCCTGGTGTTAAAACAAAAATGCTAGCAGACCAGTCAATAATCCAACTTCAGCTAAGTTTTCTGATTGCAACCAGGTCCATCTGACTTCTGCAAGAAGCCCCAGTGGAAGTGGAGACAATGACAGCACAAAAAATAGAGGGGGGAAATGCTTTTTGAGAAGGGGTTTTGTTGTGTAAGGGTGACTGGGAGGGAAGAGAGACACAAAGTTGGTGACCACAAAGTGTTACAATGTAGTGAGAGAAAATGAAGAAATGAGAACAAGAAAGGCTGTTGTAGCTTACCATTCTACCAGCTGCAAAACTCTTCCTTAATAGTTCATTAGAAATCAGGACATTAACATGGCAGAATAGCACAATGAATAGCCAGGAAACACACAATTCAACTGACAAAAACAAGGAGTACTGAACACAACACATTTAAACCTTTAAACACTCGGTGCTTAAACGTTTAAACGCTTATCCATCACACGACACACATTGGTTCCATGGTGAAATCATGTACAGTAATGAATCCATTTGTAATCTCACTAATCATGTGTTTGTTGGAATTGGCCTTTGAGTTACGCCCGGGTTAACTTGGGTATTTGCCACAGGTCCCTGCTGGATGATGAACGTACCGTCTGGCGCCTCGCTCAGCGCTTTACCCGACATCTCCCGCTCGCCCACCAGCCACACGTAGCCTGAGCCTGTCATGTTGAGGAAGCGGGCAGCCTTGTACACGGCGGCGGCGTCTTCCTCGCTGGCAGAAGATGACAAGGACATTAAGAGCAAAAGAAGACAGAATAATACAAAATGAATGGTGAAGAATGGTCCAATGAGAGCAATTGGCAAAAAAAGAAAGCCACTGCAAGTAAGGACCATAAAAGACGGGTCAACGTTTTATTATGGGAAATTATAATTATGCAATAATTATGCAATTATGCAAAAGAAGTACGGTCGTCCCCATTGATATAGTTCTAAATATTTTGCTCATTCTTGTAAATACATACCGATGTGCAAGTACAGTATGTGTTCACTCGTTTAACATTTATGAATGCACTTTATGTACATCATTTACATGTGAATGCTTTTAAAGATACAGTCACATTTTGTTTTTCATTTTTGTTAGTTGTTTGCAAGCAATGCTTTGAAGCTAAAGGAAACAAGTTGAATGCATACATGTGCAAATTGTTGTCTTTAAAGGTGTCCCATATTTTGGCTATTTATATCTCCATAGAGTGACTCTCTAACATGCACTTAGTATAAAAGTGTTAATTTAATTGAAAAAAAAAACACCTTGGTTTTGTCATCCTAGTTTCCAGAAAAGGCTCCTCTGACAGCTACTTCTGTTTGACCCAGTTTTGTATCTGATTTGACCATGTTTGAATAAGACTGCCCCCTTTCCTCTGATTGGTTGGCTCCGGTCGACACACTAGGCGACTGGTTAGAGCGTCTGCCTCACAGTTCTGAGGACCGGGGTTCAATCCCCGGCCCCGCCTGTGTGGAGTTTGCATGTTCTCCCCGTGCCTGCGTGGGGTTTTCTCCCGGCACTCCGGTTTCCTCCCACATCCCAAAACATGCATGGTAGGTTAACTGACAACTCTAAATTGCCCATAGGTGTGAATGTGAGTGCGAATGGTTGTTTGTTTGTATGTGCCCTGCGATTGGCTGGCAACTAGTTCAGGGTGTACCCCGCCTCCTGCCCGATGATAGCTGGGATAGGCTCCACCTGTGACCCAACCCTACCTGTGAGAACACACGTGTTTGTTATGTTGACAGTCCTGGATTGGGAGCTGAGAGGTAGGCAGAGATCTTTGCTAGTGACATAGATAAGTGGATCTAACCTCACTATACTATGTTAGTTCATCATTCATGTATTTATTTTTTTATCTTCGTAAGATTTTTATTATACTTCGGTTGTTTGTTTTTGGGACACAACGTAGTAAAATATCACAACAAGGTATGTTGAAAGTAGTTTGGCAGTCACTTACAAACACTAGACATTGTGTGGGTGTAAATGTTGATTGTGGTCTTGCCATCCTCTTACTGTCTTTACACAGGAAAAATATATGGATTCCATCAAACATGCTCTATTCTTACAAAATGTGATAGCATGACAATGCAATACGTTTTAGCACTTTACACTAAATTTACAAAAGTGCAACGAATCACATAGCGTAATTGTACTTTCTAATAGATGCTGAACATCAAATATCTCATTCCCCCCCCCATAAAAAATGTCTCACGGTAAGAGGATTCTGTGAGAAATTGGATCAATGTGAGGATAAGTGGTACAGAAAATGGATTGGCAAATGTTATTTTGCGTGAAACTCTCACCTGGCAGAAAGGATGATGACTCGGGCCTCCAGTTCTTTGGCCTCCAGCAGTAGGGCCGTTAAGTTAGTGTCTTGGCTGAACTGGAGGACTTTCTCTGCCTGTGATCGGGGCAGAAGAAATGTCAAGCCAGCTACTTCCCATGCCTTAGACACCATGATGCTTCTTAACCTGCTTGGTTTGAGCTTGACCGATTATATTTTATAAACGGGAGACAAAGGTTAAAAAAAAAAAAAAAGCGATCCAGTGGGGTACCGGCTGAATTCAAAAAATTAAAAGCTTGAAGGGAAAAAAAACCTTTTGCATTTGGTTTTACATGCAAACTGAGGATTATCAAGGCTCCGAAAAAGGACGTGCATGTGTTAGGTAGGGATAAGAAAAAGGTCAATGCAACCAGTAACTAAAAACGGGTGAAGGAGGTGACAGGGATATTTTGCCTCAGCAACAAAAATAGCTGCTGAAAAGTAAGGAAGAAGGAGCATCCGGGAGACGGGCTGGTCCCACACTACCAGTTCTCCACAAAGAAAAAGGCTTGCAAACTCTTTACGTGACAGCGTGAGAGTTCAGAGTACATGCATTCCTTGTTTTAGAAATTGAAAATGAAAATGATAAAAGCCAGGGCGCTGCTCACTGATGTTTTTTTTTTCTTGCTGAAAATTAAACATTTTTCATAGCAAAACCATTCTTTATTTCAACGACATGGGAATTTCTTAAAAAAACCAAACAAAACAAAAACAAACAAAAAAACACGTGCTACCAAGGGAGTGGAGGGCATTTCTGGGTCGGCTGGTGACTGGTTTGGGCTGGTTTTCTAGTTGCTACATTTGGAAAGTTGGTGGGCGGCGTGCATTGACCATGCAAATATACCTTAGGTCCTCGCTTGTTGTCATAGGACAGTTGGTCGAGGTTTTCATAGTTCCTTTTTTTATTCTGATGAGTAATGTGCACAGAGAAAATATGCAGACACAGAAAAATATTATAAACAGTTGAAAATGGAGGGCAGCAAAGCATTCCAACAAATCTCCTGTTGTGGTTCAAATTGGGATCTTTAATTGTGAGGCTTGCAAAGACATCAAGACTGTTGAGCAGCGGTGGTTGTACAAATCCGACTTACAATACAACGTACAAATACACAGCAAGGATTATTCAGGCTTATATAGCCTTAATTAATTATTTCATTCTAATTGAGTTGCTTTCATCTGCTTATCACACATAAATATTACATTTAAGCTCTTCCTTTATATCAGGGGTGTCAAACTCATTTGTGTCGCGGGCCAGATTGTAGTTCTGGTTTCTCTCAGAGGGCCGTTAAGATTTTTAAATCATATAAATATTGAATCAACTCCTTCTATTATTACATAGACAACAAATTGATAGCTGAATAGTTTGGAAATCGAAATTCAAGGGTAATACTTTGTAACTATTGTTTAAGTTATTGTATTGGTAACAAAAACATGGTTGGAAATATTTATTCCCTATGACAATTCAATTTTTTTTCTACAGATTTTAGCAAGAATCATGGCAGTTCAAGCACATGATTTGCTTTCGCGGGCCACATAATATGATGTGGCGGGCCAGAACTGGCCCCCGGGCGCTGAGTTTGACACCTGTGCTTTATATGTTCAAATGGTTATCACACAAACACATACATTCCTGGAAACTCACATCAGCTAAATCGTCGATCCAAAATAAACTAAAATAACAGAAGTGGAAACTACTGGTTGAACCAATTAGTCCGAGTCCGAGTAGACATGTCACAAAGAATCATCACTAGATCAAATATCAAATATCAGCCTCATCGACGGTTAAAGCTTGAAGTCAACTAATTGCTAATCATGGGTTTTAAACATCTCTTCCAGTCGGCCAATTTACAAAGGACTTTTGACTGTAGCGTTCTGTGGGGGGGGCAGCGAAATGTTCAACCAACAAGGCGACACAGTCTTAAATACATCTGCGTGGGACCGAGAGCATGAAAATAAGTTATTTGTAGATCAGAGTAGCTGTTAGCCCACTAGCTTCGGCTATTCTGATTGCCGCTAGCCTTGAAATGTTCATACCAGCAGGACCACAGGATTAGTGGTGAGGAACGAGGGCAGCTGCTGCTATGGAACACAAAAAATTCCATGCCCCGAGGACTTGGTGCTAATTGCTTGCTGGCTTGTAGGCTAAGACGCATCCGTTCGCTGCAGACCATGAGGTCTTTCAATACTCCATAACCTCGCTCTCTGTTGTCGTGTCTAGGTCCACATAGCAGAGACACTTCAAGGAATGTTTATTGTTAAAACACAGCGAGCGGTGCAACAATTAACCGATTGATCAACAACTAATCAATTATCAAATTAATTGCCAACTACTTTGATAATCGATTAATCATTTAGAGAGCTTGTTAAATGTAAAATTGTCCAAATCCTTCAATTTTCAGCTCCTCAACAGTAAATATTCTCAGATTTCTGTAGTCCTCCATGAAAGCAAACTGATTATCTTTGTGTTGAATCTAAATAAGACATTTGCAAGCATTCACTTTGACTTTAAAAAACAATGAACAACATTTTTGCCAATTTTCTGACGGATGATACGGACCAAACCAGTAACTGAATCATAACAGATTTACGTTTTTGCATTTTTTGCACTGTTAATTTGAAATAAAGTCTATTGTCTTGTTTTTAAACGAAGGGATGGAATGGAATGGATGAATGGATTTTGGGTTGTAGGCATAGCTTGCTAGCTAACTGTCTGTTGTAGTGGTAGAAATGGGCCTTGTAATAAGTAACTTTGAATTTCACCATATAGCCAGCCACTGATGGAATGGAGGCACTCGGGACTTGGTAGGGTTTGGTATCATTTGAATTTGAGCGATTCCGGTCCAGATTCCGGTTCCAAATGATTCTCGATTCTGATTATTTTAGGGGGCTGGGTCAAAAACCTTTGCATGGTTTAAAATAAAGAGTTTCCAAATTATGAACATCCATTTTCTTCTTCTTCGGCGTCGGCGGACCGTAGGCATTGAAACTGGGAACCGAAATGTATAAATTTGAACGATTCCGGGAGAACCGGAACGTCAGTCCCGGTTTCAATCGGTTTTCGATTCTCGATGGCCAACCCTAGTACTTGGTTTGAGCCACATCCCAAAAATCTGGACAACTGAAATGGTGAAAAGGAGCTTAATGCTTAATGCTATATCTCAACAATTCAACTACAATTGTTCTCAGCAATTACCGTATTTTCGCAACCACAAGGCGAACCGTTTTAAAAGGTGCAGTCTCATTTACGGGGTCCATTTCTGTATTTAACACATACATAAGGTGCACCGTATTATTGGGCGCAGGCGTGGTAAAACATACGCTAGCTTAAAACATCTGGTAGCATGCATGCACGCCAAAACATTGCATGCTAACTGAGTTCGGTTGTACTTTATTGACATATTTAACAATGTGCTCGCGTTATTCTTTCAATCAATCCTCATCCACAAATCCATCAAAGTCCTCAGGTTGAATGCCAGGCCTTTGCGATATATAAAATGAGACCAAGATAAATAATTTCATAACTTTTTCCACCATTAATGTAACCCAACCAAGGTTGAAGTTTTCAGCCATAATATCAAAAGGTATGTTTGATGCAAACAAACACAGACACGTAGAGACGCGTACATCAGACAGTGTCAATCGGAATAAAACAATAACCCACAATCAGATGCACTCAACACTCCACCAGCAAATAAACACTAAAAGGGACTAAGGTGCGCTGTAGAAGTGACAGTTTATGGACCTCCTTCAACCACTTCAACTTCTAACTTCAATGCAGCAAACAAGATGATTACAAAAACGTGATGAAAAAAGTGTAACAACACAACATTTTCCATAGAGAGTGTGAGCTTACTATTGGCTGCCTTGCAGCATCTAGCAATGGCAACAAAATGATTTCCCAGTGTGCAGCCACCTAATTAGTGTCACATTCTGATATGCATTACTGCCTATGTGCAGTTTACCCACAGTGTGAAGTGCAAGCACAGCAGAATATCCTTGACCTGAAACAGCTGAGGCTGTAAGAGTCTGATTTGACTTTTAGGCACTACTCACAGTTGAAGAAGTTATAAGAAAGAACGGGGTAGAGGTTCATTTCAGTAGATACAGAACGTTTGAAGGCTTGTGACAGCTGTAGTTTTGATATGCTGCAAGGGCGGCGACTGGCTCCTATGGCATGGCGGGGGGTTGGTGGTGGCGAGGCACACTGATGTGAATGTCCTCCTCCTGGGATCGTTCTGTCCTTTTCTCCCCCTCCGTTCTCCTTTCTCTCCGTCTGTCACGTCTCGAACCTCATTCTGTCCGACTGCATTTTCCAATAAATATCCATCACTGTATATCCTGGTTTCCGCCGAAGAAGACTCTCAATTATATTAATTATAAATTACATGTACTTCCAAGCATTGCATGCTCAACATCTTGTGTACTTGCAGCATGTTAGCAGCGTGTTTGCATTTATATTCACAGCTAATGGAAGAGGGGGAGATTTGCCCTGATAATTATTTGGGAGTCCGAACAAATAAGTGCTAATTTGAGTTTGCAGTTGGTGCTCAAAATGTCAGCACTCTTTTTAAAAAACTAAGAAAAAGTGACACACACTAAAACCGTATTTTTGCAAATGTTGATTTAAGGTATATTAGGTAAAGTATATGTGTATACATATTTTTTTGTTCTCTACATGCTCTTGAGAAGTTTACCACCAAGCTTTCTCCCGCATCAACCACACAAGCAGAGTCGCCTACCTGCCTGACTTTGACGGGAATATGGAATATCACGCTCCTGTACGTTTTCAAGTTGTTCATTATTATTATTAATGTCCTAATTGTAACAACATACAGGAATACCATATCGACACAAGTAGGATCTTTTCAAAACATTAAGATTCATTGCTTTATTTTAAGACATTAAATTGATATTGAATACAACTGAGGTTACCATGTTGGGTTGGTGGGGCCCCCAAAAATGATTCCAGTTTCTCACATGCCCCTTGTAAAATTAATTGCCTACCTCCGTTTTAGTCTGTAGAATACCATTCCATTGGAGTGAATGGAATGGAGGAGAAGGGTTTTCCAGTTTTCCAAAAATGCATTCTCCCTTGTGTTACAAAGACTGAAGATATCACGTTATCATCATTTTATTAGGAATGCCTTACATTGTGACGTTAGAGGACAAAAAGGACAGAGAGTTTCTGTTCTTTTACTTTTGCAACACATCATTGTACTTCTAATACTTTTAGTCATATTTTATATCAGAACCATAGGCCGCAGTATTTTATACTGTTTTTTAACTGTACATGTCATCGTACTTTGAGAAACAGAAACAAAGTGATATATAATTTCTCTCGTTTTAGTAATACAATAAATTGGAAACCAATAAAATGACGATTACATGAAATGTTTAAGCTAAACTATTGTATGTTTTCTTTCTTAGGGGATGCTGCAATATTAATACCACTTAAATGATTTATAAGTGACATTTGAATTATAAAGTGTTGGAGCATTTATCTCAAAGCACATCTTTCCATTTAGCAACATTCTGGCAGTATTCCAGATAAGAAGAAATTGTGTTGGTCTTTTTTTCCGTGAGAGTTTTTCTAAGTGGTCTATTTTTGTATCCAGATTCAGACATTCATATTTCATGTTACATTAGTCACTTTTGCTCTCTGACTAAGTCGAACGTGTCCAGAACCTCTTTGCTGGTGGTGTCAGTGATCCCCCGAGTGACTAAATGACCTCGCTCATGGCTCACCACGATGCTAAAAATAGTGTCAATTTACTGCATCAGTG
Source organism: Phycodurus eques (assembly GCF_024500275.1). Taxonomy (NCBI): domain Eukaryota; kingdom Metazoa; phylum Chordata; class Actinopteri; order Syngnathiformes; family Syngnathidae; genus Phycodurus; species Phycodurus eques. The sequence goes on from NC_084539.1 coordinate 6,645,994, forward strand.
CAGCTCGACTAAGTGATTAACCAGAATATTCCGCTTTTAATTAGAGCATCAAGAGATGCGGTGGCAGTCCAAATCAATATGATGTTACATCACATAAACCACTCAAAGCTTACATGAAAAATTGTATTACTGTTTTTCTACAACCCCAATTCCAATGAAGTGGGGATGTTGTGTGAAACATAAATAATAAAAAGAATACAATGATTTGCAAATCATGTTCAACCAATATTTAATTGAATACACTACAAGTGTTAATGTTCAAACTGATAAACTTGTTGTTTTTAGCAAATAATCATTAACTTTGAATTTTATGGCTGCAACTTGTTCCCAAAAAGCTGGGACAGGCTCATGTTTACCACTGTATTAGATCACTTTTTCTTTTAACAACATTCAATAACCATTTGGGAACTGAGGACACGAATTGTTGAAGCTTTGTAGGTGGAATTCTTTCCCATTCTTGCTTGATGTACAGCTTCAGCAGTCCGGGGTCTCCATTGTCGTGTTTTACGCTTCATAATGCGCCACACATTTTCAATGGGAGACAGGTCTGGACTGCAGTCAGGCCAGTCTAGTACCCGTACTCTTTTACTACGAAGCCACACTGTTGTAACATGTGCAGACTGTGGTTTGGCATTGTTTTGCTGAAATAAGATGGGGCGTCCATGAAAAAGACGTTGCTTGGATGGCAGCATATGTTTCTCCAAAACCTGTATGTAGCTTTCAGCATTAATGGCGCCTTCACAGATGTGTAAATTACCCATGCCACTGGCACTAACACAGCCCCATACCATCACAGATGCTGGCTTTTGAACTTTGCGTCCTTAACAGTCCGGATGGTTCTTTTCTTCTTTAGCCCGGAGGACACGACGTCCACAATTTCCAAAAAACATTTGAAATGTGGACTCGTCGGACCACAGAACACTTTTCCACTTTTCATCAGTCCATCTTAGATGAGCTCAGGCCCAGAGAAGCCGACGGCATTTCTGGGTGTTGTTGATAAATGGTTTTTACTTTGCATAGTAGAGTTTCAAGTTGCACTTACGGATGTAACGCCGAAGTGTATTTACTGACATTGGTTTTCTGAAGTGTTCCTTTGCCCATGCGGTGATATCCTTTACACGTTGGTGTCGGTTTTTGATGCAGTGCCGGCTGAGGGATCGAAGGTCACGAGCATTCAATGTTGGTTTTCGGCCCTGCCGCTAACATGCAGTGAGTTCTCCAGAATCTCTGAACCGTTTGATGATATTATGGATCGTAGATGATGAAATCTCTAAATTCCTTCCAATTGTACGTTGAAGAACATTGTCCTTAGACTGTTCGACTATTTTCTCACGCACTTCTTCACAAAGAGGTGAACCTCTCCCCATCTTTGCTTGTGAATGACTGAGCAATTCAAGGAAGCTCCTTTTATACCCTATCATGGCACCCACCCTGTTCACCTGTGGGATGTTCCAAACAGGTGTTTGATGAGCATTCCTCAACTTTCTCAGTCTTTTTTGCCACCTGTCCCAGCTTTTTTGGAACGTGTTGCAGCCATAGATTTCCAAGTTAATGATTATTTGCGAAAAACAATAAAGTTTATCAGTTTGAACATTAAATATCTTGTCTTTGTAGCGTATTCAATTAAGTATAGGTCGAACATGATTTCCAAATCATTGTATTCTGTTTTTATTTATGTTTAACAGAACGTCCCAACTTCATTGGAATTGGCGTTGTACTATCAATATACATCTGTAATCTACAGATGATAGAGCAAGGTTCGAGGACTCCCTGTAGTGAGTCATTGTGATTAATTATAGATTGATTTTAAAATCAAGCAGATTCAGGATAAAGCAAGTGAAACATTTATCTGCCACTGATGTATTTTTAGTAGTATTTGAAACATTAAGGTTCACAGGGAAATATGATTTCAAACAGGTTTATATGCACTGTCAATCTGGAGGATTCGTATGATCTTGGTGTTTCCAAAATGTAATATATAATACATTACTAGTTACTGTCATTTTAGAGTGAGTAGTTTTATTACACAATTACAGTCCCTGAATTGTAGCGCAATATAATTATGGACACAGTAGAGACAGTTGGAAAAGCATACTCAACGTTATCTCATTTTCAATGGGGCCTGCATCTTCCTTTTCAGATCCAAAATACACAAATGAAAAAAAAAAACTTCCTGGGTTCCCATCACAATGCTTTTCATCCACACATTGATCCTCTTGCATGCAGGATTTGAGTTTCTGCTCGCTAATTTGAGATGTTATTAGCATTGTTTAGAATGCAAAGTAGCCCAATCCATTGCGATAAATGCAGACGTGTTTAAAAAGCCATATTTTAATCAGTGCTGATCCAGGTCACTTATTTCAACAGCTTTCACAGCCTTCCTGTGAATTGCCTCAAGTGAGAGCGTCATATTGGCCATGTCTTCGCCTTTTGATTTAATTAAACCTCTGAATCGGGACACATTTCACTCTGGTACACAATTACAGCGAAGAAACCCAGAGAGGCACAATGAGTGTGTAAAGAAAAAAGATACCCTTGGGTAATTTCATCTTATTAAATGAATGAGAAAGATGCTTTTCTTCCCTTCCTCTTTCACCCTTTTGCATCATTGCAGGTCAAGTGAGATTTGCCTCATGGAACATCAGCATTTCAGTGACCCATATCCACAGCTCAGAGGCACACATAGATGGATGCATCAGCGCTATATAAAACGGAAATACAAACATCTGCGAGGAAAATGATTCCTCCCATGACCTCCTCCAAAAGACTCCATGACGTCTGTCTATGATGGTTCGCAAAGCCTCACATCAAAGTCCACTATTTGGCTCCCAATGTTGACAGACATGGGATAATTTTGGACTATGGTGAAAAGCAACGTGAAGATGAGCAAATAAACGCACAAACTTTTGTCAAAAGTAGACCACATTAGATGCTGTTGATGTCTCTTGAATGTTAGCAAATGCTTACACAATGGTGAGAAAGAGATGTGGCCACGTAACAGAGAGGGAAACAACTATGTACATACAAACTCTGGGAGGTGAGAGATGGACCTAGGAGACAGAACATCTCACCTTGGTTTCTCTCTCCTCCAGGAGCGTCTCCAGCCTCTTCTGAGCAGCTCGGCCCTCGTGGTCATCGCTCACAATCAGGATAATATGGTTCCAGTTGAACTCGCGCATCAGGTCGAACCACACATGCGCTTGGTGCGAGTAGGGGGGGACGGTCCGCAGAAAGGACAGATGGATACTCTGCGATGACCAAGACAGTGATGGAGATTATTTTTTCTTGGAATGGTTAATAATAACCATGAACATATACACGGCTTACTAAAATGTGCACAAGTTAAAAAAAAAAAACATATTTTACTCTGTTTACTGGATTGAATTCACAGTTAAGAGTGTCAGAATTCATTTCCATGTCATTTGTCCGAAACCAGGGTTAACTGATGAACGGCATGAATGTCATGATGATTATATGTTGGAAGTGGAATTTAACAACATACAATAGCAGATTCTGGCCTTGAGACAGCTCTAAGTAATGTTCTTACATACAATATCAAATCTGGCCTAATACACGAAGACACTTCTGTCCTCTGGGCTGTCTGTCGTAATTCAGATCCCATTGTCTCAAGTCAAATGATTGTTTTTTTCTCCAGAAAGAGAAAAGTGTTCCGACAAAAAGGCTGCATGACATGTATTAAATCAAGCGTGACCAACATGGGGCTCGTGAGCACCAGGTTGACCCTGGAGACCACATAGCAGCCCATAGGCCTGTTTTAAAAATAGCTCACCAGGGATGTCAGATTGTGATTTCTTATGAATGTTGGAGAACCGATCGTTTTAAAATATAAATATATATTTACAAATATATAAATAATAAAGTTATGCATACTGATATTTATCTGTTTCCTACCTTTTTAAATTATAGTTGACATAATTAACATGATCAGTGTGTTCACATAAATGAATAATAAACTTTTAATAATGACATAATTGAAGGTAATTTAAGCTGATTTTCAGAAGGGTGTATCAAACTGGTAGCCCTTTGCATTACTCAGTACGAAAGAAGAAGCTATCAGTTTTAAAAAAAGGTTGGTGACCCTGTAATAAATAATACCAAAAAAGCCACTCAAATTATCTCCAAATGCAGGCAAGCTTCCAAGGTATTTCCAATATGTATTTTAACAATAGCTGTTTATACCTTTCTGGAAAAACTATTACATTGGTTTCAAAATGTATCAAACACATGAGGACAAAATGGAGTACAAAAGGTATAATGGAATCCCACTTCTTAGTTGAATCATTGATTTCATTTTTATGTGGTTTGAATCTCATTTCAAAACTTTTTGAGGTTCAGCATGATATTGAACTTGCACAATTATGTGTTAACATGGCGTCATGAAATGATCAGCCTCAATATGGTCACTTTGATTCATAAAGATAAAAAAAGAAAGAAAGAAATGAGTTGATATGAGGCAAAATAAACTTGAGGGTAAATTCAGGAGTCAGAGAACAAATAAGTTAGAAAACTTTGGCATTGCCTCTATCGTTTTAACAGTCAAAGTTTAAACTGGCCCTTGGAGTTTTATTTATGGGATCTCTTTAAAAGTTAATTGTTCGTGGTTGCGTCATAAAAGCATAATTCAGGTCAAAGACATTATTGATGGAGTTCTTTCCATTTCAAGCTACGAACATACTCAATCCTCCACCCTCTAATGGACACTGATAGGTTATTTCATCTTGGAAGCTTTTGAAATCCTCCCAGCGGACTTCCTGACTCCATGCCTTTGTGTCAGCTCTCTTTCTTCCTCCCTTCCATCCTGTATCTAATTTACAACATTTCATAATACACATATGTACCTTGTCTGAATAAATAGACATGCGAGTGGTGAGGCCCACCACAGGGATGCGGTAGAAGCCTGCAGTGTAGGAGACAGGTGTCGGAGTCAGGTGGTCATTGGACTGGGGTGGGTGACTCACCAGGATGGCGTAGACCTGCAAGGACACAACACTTTACATTGAGACTGAAAAACAAAGTTGGAGTACCACTTTTCAACTCTTTTTGCCTGTCCTGTTGTAACAGTGCTCTACATGTGGCATTTTAGTATTTACAAATACGTAGCGTTGGTTGTTGGGTGGTTGCTTGGGGGCAAAATTTTGGGAGCAAAGAAAATACAGTACAGTGTAGTTCTGTAGTGTTAGAAAAAATGCTGTGCTAGCATATTTTTAACCCAACTGCCATTAAAACAACAAGAGACAATACAATATAATGATTTGCTTGAATGCATCCATCCATTTTCCATACCGCTTCTCCTCACTCGGGTTGAGGGTGTGCTGGAGCCAATCACAGGGCATATATAAACAAACAACCACTCAGACTCACATTCACACCTATGAGCAATTTAGAGTATTCAAGCAACCTAACACATGTTTTGGGGATGTGGGAGGAAACCGGAGCATCTGGAGAAAACCCACACAGGCACGGGGAGAACACGCAAACTCCACACAGGCGGGGCCGGGATTTGAACCTGAGTCCTCAGAACTGTGAGGCAGATGTGCTAACCAGTCGCCACTGTGCCACCTTGAATGCATCCATCCGTCCATTTTTATACCCTGATTAGGGTCAGGGTTGAGCTAGAGCCTATCCCAACTGATTTCGCGTAAGACGCCCTGGACTGATTGCCAGTCAGTCGAATAGGAATCAGAATTTAAAACTGAACTTTTTACAGTCAAACTAAGCAGAAATCAATCAAAGCGTGATTTTTTTTTTGCCCAAGAATGTAAGTGAATAATTATAATTTTACATCTTGATCAATAAATAATAATCTGCTAACAGTACATTTTAAAATTCATGAAAATCAATAAAAATTAAATGTTAACATTAAAAGTGGCATTTTGGTTAAATAACGTCTAAAAGTATCACCCATTACAGAAGAAAATGATCATTGGTGTGAAAGGAAAATTATTTTGGTGCTTACCAATGCTGTTAAAACATCAATCATCAACCATTTTTAACATCACATCGGTCAACCGTTTTCAGATTTCTGGAAGAATACAAATGTACTGGTCAATTCATTCAGTTTTAAAAACTCTCTTTTCTGAGTCATCTTTCTGAACTTTGGAACAAACCATGTTGTGTCTTCAAACCTGCAAATCTCTTTCGATCATTATGGCCACGTGATCACAACAGAAGCTACCGCAGTACTGACTATACAGGTAGCTGCGCATGTTCGTCTGTGAAATCAGCCTATGTGAGAAAAAACTGACCGCATGATAATGCACATATGCAGTATTTTTATTTGACAGCAATAAAGCCCTTTTCACACAACACTCAGTGTTGCCCCAATAAAGCCCTTTTCACACAACACTCAGTGTGAAAGGGCCCTGCGGCAATACACAAAGACAACAGCACCCTGGTGCAGCCGATGCTCATATTTGGAAGTGCTGACGTAGCAGCCTCCACGGAAATTGGGAGCCTTTCCCCGCTGAGTAGACCGCAACTTGGCAAGGATGTATTATGCATTGTTGCAAAAGAAAGCCCTGGCTTTGCATATTTTAAGGCACAGGAGGTGACGCAGCAGCTAAAAAAACGGGAGCGTGTGCATCCCATATTAATTTCACAGCAGGATCTCTGAGTTTAAAAGCTCTTTCGTGAGCTATAGTTTCACGACGAGCGCTTCAAGGTGTATTTCAGGCTGAGCCGTTTGAAAGCTTCCTGCAGAGACGTCTCTGTGTACCATTTTTATATTGTTAAAGCTTGGGATAGTGGGACATCACATTTATTATGCCTTCCTCTACGGCTGCACAATTAATCTAATTTTAATTGTGATTGCGATTTTGGCTGCAAAGACTAAATGAGCCTGATCGTAGGTGATTTTTTATTTATTTTTTTTTAAGTAAAATGCGGCCGGCGGCACAGTGGACGACTGGTTAGCACATCTCCCTCACAGTTCTGAGGACCGGGCTCAAATCCCGGCCCCGGCTTTGTGGAGTTTGTATGTTCTCCCCGTGCCTGTGTGGCTTTTCTCCGGGTACTCCGGTTTCCTCCCACATCCCAAAAATGTGCATGGTAGGTTAATTGAAGACTCTAAATGTGAGTGCAAATGATTATTTGTGTCTATGTGCCCTGCGATTGGCTGGTGACCAGTTCAGGGTGTACTCCACCTCCCGCCCAAAGATAGCTGGGATAGGCTCCAGCACGCCCGCGACCCTCGTGAGAATAAGTGGTACAGAAAATGGATGGATGGAAAATGCGGGCACAGCTGCATATGAAAAGTACTTCATATGCAGCAGTGCCCGCATCCTTGTCAGTCACCCACCTGGGGGTGAACGTACGGCTAAGGCGGTGCGGCGCTTACCGCACCGCACTCCGTGGCCAACTTCAAAATAAAAGCTTAAAGTGACGTGATCTCCAATGTCGTAATACGAAGCTTTTATTTTGAAGTTGGCCCTCTCAGCATGTTGGCAGAGAGGCGGTACAAAACTATTTACACTTGTTGTAGGAGCTGCCTTGACTTAATCTTTTCTGCTGGCCTGACTGCAGTAATAAAACGCCAGAAGTAAACAGAGAGGGAAATCACAACTATTGAGTTTGTAAGGATAGTCATCCTTCAGGCACATATTTTACACAGGTTCAGGCTGGAGCCTTAGTTGTTTACTGCTCTAAACCTTCCACTGCTACAGCCTTGACTTTCTCTATCTATGCACCCTAAGCTTGCTCAAACTAGAAAGAAAAAAAACAGTTAAGACCGTTGAGTCACGCATAGGAAAACTGGGGGCGGCAGACACTCTACAGCCGCCCTGCAGAGTCTGCTTCCCAGCGATGGGTGTCAACTCTTCTGGTATTAAACAACCTTAACCGAGGAAATACAGTCTACTGGTAGTTAATGAGAATGTTAGTCTAGCAGACATTAAAGAAAAAGATCTCGCAGAAAATCAGACAGAACTTCACAACTTCTTTGCAGTTCGTGACCAATGGTCAAGCAGAACAACGGAGATGTACCGTCCTTGACAATACACGAAACTGACGGGGATTTTCGAATGAAAAGTTGGTGCTTGCAGACTAATGTTATTGCGTTTCATGCGTTAAATGCATTTGCTTCCATTAAATTGCAATTCATGATTGCACTTTGTCACAGCACATTTATTGAGTTAGCCCTTGCAAAAGTAGAGTTTTTGGCAGGTAAATTTCCATCCATCCATTCCTCAACACCGCTTATCCTGCTTAGGATCGCGGGAGAGAGATAAAAGAGATAAACATTTTATTCAGTGATAAATTGGGACTGAACTGTCATTTCACCTTAGAGATGCATTTATCTTGTCAGCACGCACATTTCTGTCACAAATGCAATCCCTCATGTGACTCCATTTCCACAGAGCTGATGCCTCATACATACAACAGTTTGACCTTGCTTTCACCGGTTAACTAGAAAAGAATGAAAGTAAGAAAATAATTCTATGGTTAAACACATATTCTTTATCTCCACCATACAGTGCCTAATGCCCTTTGCAAAGCCTCACATTCATCCATTCACGCGCACATTCATATACCAGTGGGCAGCTGCTGCCATGCAAGGCACTGCCAGACCCACTGGAGGCAAAAGAGGGATCAGTGTCATGCCCGAGGACACTTTGACAGCAGAAAGTTGGGGCCCGGATTCAAACTGGCAACCCTTCAGTCACCAGACAACCTGCTCTACCAACTGAGCCACAGTCACTCAATGATACTCACAGCTGGCAAAGTAAACCTTCAATACACACCTTGGACTTGATGGCATTCATCAATGATGTGCGGTGGCGCAAATACAGTATGTCACACTCACATCATTCAATATGAAATTGTGCAAAACAGTATCTATATAATGCTGTCATGAAAATGTTATATAGCACTGTCATATTTTGACTACAGTACGTTCAAGGTGGTCTGGCAGTATCTTTATAACAACCATGACCAAAACTAAATGACAGTGCATTACTTTTCATAAAAATATTATTTTATTCTGATGAGGGCAAGACCGTGTCCATCATGTTCCCTTAGTTTCGTCCATAGTATTTTCCCTGAGTCAAATCCACTCAAATCCTGTGTCAGTGACAGCACATAAAAGTAAATAGAAGCACTAGACATTTAAAATGCTTCAATACAATGTTGCCGTCATAAGACAAAGCCTACTGGAGGTACAGATGATGCTATTTCAAATGATTACTTGCATCTGATTGGTAATCTAGCTTTAAATTGTAATGTTGATGATGTTGTGATTAACGTCATGATGCATTTATTTTTGCATGCACTATTGAAAAATCTTATATCGAGTCTATGTACATTCCTCTACTGTTCACTGGAATGATCAGATAATAAGAAAAGAGAGAAACTATTCCTAATATTCAAAAAGCCTTCATTGTGTGTTGTCAACAGATGTATATGAATTTGGATCGGTTTTAGACTAATACCCACACAAAGACCACCAGCTACACACTCGGAGAAGAAATAATCTGACTGGATAAATTCCAGAAAATTCCCTATAATTGTGGAGAAAGAGGAATGAAGTTGGCGTGTGCGCAGCCATGGATTATTAGATGCGAGCAGCCCATATGTTTGGGTCAAAAGTGAGAGTTACCATCCAAGGATTGCTCGCGGGCATCTACTCCTCCATCTGCCACAGACTTTCTCTCTCAGTGACTGTTATCGCCCGCGAGCCAAACTCAGAGGATTAAAACTTTCATTCGCTGCCTAAATCAGGCCCAGTATGTGTGCATAGACCCTCATGATTGTTGTTGCAATAAGCACACGTTCGGCTTGAATTGCGTGTTATGAGTGAGCAAGTGAGCATGTGCTAGAAGCCTTCATGTTATGCTATTCTCCCAGCCTCTATAACTTAGAGTCATAGACTCATTGGCGTTTTTATTTATTTATTTATTTATTTATTATTATTATTACATGAAGCCTAATAATACATGTTGGAGGAAGGAGAGTGACTTCACACCTTAACATGCAGTAATGTAAGGTTTTTAAAAGCCATGTTGAGGATTACATGAACGTATGGTTGTACAACTCTCCAAGGGACATCGCACTTTCCATGCATTACTTCTGGAATGTGTTAAATTGGTTCAATCGGTACTCCACTTTGTTAAATACAATTGTAATCCAGAAAGACATGTTGTGATTAATCCTCATTTAAAAGCAGGATTACATGTTATAACACTGGCAATCAAACAGATTGTTACAGAAAGGAAGCCACCCCGAATGTCATTTCTCCAACTATCACTGTTAGCTATCGTACAGTACATGCCTGTCAGGCTGCATATAATAGTCCAAGGCATTTTTTTCCATTTTCACTCCTCACTGGCTCTCATTGCACTTCACTAGATCTGCAGCTGTGTTGGTCTGAAATCTACAGTTGCCCCTTCATGCGAGAGATGCCCCTGAACCGAAGCCCACTGTCTGTGGTGGGGAGTTAATTGTGTTGGACAGAAAATGAACTGATTTGTGGTTGGTGTTACATTTTGCATTGATGCCAAATTGGCCAAATGGTGCTTGGGTTAAGTGTTTTGTTTTCACCTTTTTAGTACAACTGAGAAAAATTTGAAGCGAAATAAACAGTTTAGCGGTTAACCGAGGAAGGTTTATGAAGTATGGGTATAATCTGAGGTCGTACCATATCTCACCCAATGTGCAATCTATATGAACTCTTCATATGGCACAATAGTTTTACACTTACCTTTGTGAGCAGTGTCTTTTTCTACAATGCATTCATTCAATTCAATATGAGTTATCATACAATCATGCATTTTAGTCTTAATTTTGTATTATTATCATTACTTTTCATAATCGGATGGTTGAGAGAAATGTGTGATTGTGATTGTTGTGACTAATAGTCAGAGCCACCCAGATTCCATCGTAACACTACCTTTAGAGGTAATGGACAGTTCATGGATCCATGGATCCTATCTAACAGTGGAGAATTCAAATTGAGTTTATGGAATTCTGAACACCGTGTCATCATTTGTGATAAGGTTAAGGCTATGTGTATTAATTTTGACCACCTTACAGCCACAGCTCCGGTCAGCCACCTTAGCAATAGAGGCGCGGAACATGGCCCACTCGGACTCAATGTCCCCCGGTACCAGAGCCCAAGTTGTGCGTGGATGTGAGTCTGACTATATCTACTCGGAACTTCTCGACCTCACACACCAGCTCGGGCTCCTTCCCTGCCAGAGAGGTGACATTCCACGTCCCTAGAGCCAACTTCTGTAGCCTGGGATCGGATTGCCAAGGTCCCTGCCTTCGGCTATCGCCCAGCTCACAATGCACCCAACTCCTACGGCCCCTCCCACAGGTGGTGAGCCCATGGGAAAGGGGACCCACGTTACTCTTTCGGGCTGTGTAGGCCCGAAAGGGTGCAGGCCCGGCCCGAAAGGGTTAGGGTTACCTCCAGGCCTGGCTCCAGAGGGGGGCCCCGGTGACCCGCGTCCTGACTGAGTCCATAGTTTGTCATCATCATAAGGGGTCTTTGAGCCGTGCTTTGTCTGGTCCCTCACCTAGGACCTGTTTGCCATGAGTGACCCTACCAGGGGCGGGAAGCCCCAGACAACTTAGCTCCTAGGATCACTGGGACACACAAACCCCTCCACCATGATAAGGTGACGGCTTCAAGGAGGGGTAAATGCAAAGCATCTAATTAATTAGATAAAATTTAAAATCGTGACCCACTATGGTGCCTTTGACATTCAGTCAACACCGAAAAACTGTTTTCGTGGTTATATTTAATGGTGCCTTTACAGTATGACTGTCCATCCATCCATCCATTTTCTGAGCCGCTTCACCTCACTAGGGTCGCGGCAGTGCTGGAGCCCATCCCAGCTATCATCGGGCAGGAGGCGGGGTACACCCTGAACTGGTTGCCAGCCAATTGCAGGGCACATACAAACAAACAACCAGTCGCACCCACATTCACACCTACGGGCAATTTAGAGTTGTCAATTAACCTAGCATGCATGTTTTTGGGATGTGGGAGGAAACCAGAGTGCCCGGAGAAAACCCACACAGCCACGGGGAGAACATGCAAACTCCACACATGCGGGGCCGGGCATTGAAACCCGGTCCTCAGAACTGTGAGGCTGACGCTCTAACCAGTCGGCCACCGTGCCGCCCAGTATGATTGTACAGTTGATAAATCATTATGATACTGTAGATTGACAACAGACATTCATTATCACCTTGTCATAATTTTGGACTCGCTGAACCAAGCTGCATGAGGCAGGGAAGGGCACAAGTGGTTAGCACACCCGCTTCACAGTTTTGAGGTTGGGGTTCAAATTCGGGCCCTTTGGGTAGCCTGAGTACCTTAGCTTCCTCGCAAATTCCAAAACCAAAATTGTCCTTATGGTGTATATGTGAGTGTGAAAGCTTGTTTTTCCATGTGCCTTCGATATGTAGGCAATCATTCCAGGGTGTACCCCATCTCTCGGTGGCATATGCTCCAGCTAACCCACTAGCCTAATGGGGATAAGCGGTATAAAAAAAAATGGATGGATGGATGGATGAACCTGAGGTCTGTAACTATGCAGAGTCCAGAGAGGGTGGTGTAACCATGGCAACTGAGTGGGAAATACATGAGAATAGCATATCCAGTACAGGAAATGTTTCACCATCCCCACCTAACTTTTCATTAAAAGACTCCCTCGACACAATTTTTGAGTTGCGTTGAAAACGCAGCACAAAATAGGCAGCTTTACATACCTGACTGGAGATGAGGTCCTCACATACAGACAGAGCCATCTGGATGGCGTTGGGTTTATGCGTGACGGAGATGGCCGTGAGTTTAAATTTGTCCCGTCCGTAGACTTGGTTGGCTTGGGTCACCGCATCTTTGAAGACCTGCTCGTACCTCTTTTGGCTCAGGACGGCTCCGATGTTGACAATTTTCGGCTCGCAGCCGGCCCGCGCGCACGAGCACCAGACGACCACCGCCAACAGAAAGAGCCGCATCGTTTGCGTCAGCAGCCCCGTCAAACGGAAGCCTCCAGCCCGCTCACTTCTCTCCCCGGTGCAGGCGGCTCGGCTCGAGCAGCTTCTGGACGGCAGCGCGACTCGGACAGTCGGTTGCAGGCACGACGCGAGTGGGCGGTGTGATCGTGGAAGCGATGGAGGGAGGGTGGCCAAAAGTGTGAGAACACTGAAAAAGCTGAGAATTTATCGGCAATGCGGAGGACTGAGCACGATCATCTTAGAGGCAGGCTGGGAAGAAACATCTTGCGCCTCATTCCGACCTGCAGCGTCTCATCTCGCACGTGAATGGCTCGGTGTTCTCGATCACGCCGAAGCTCCCTTGCAGGTCGCTCCCGGCTAAGCGGCTGCTGTCCTTGGTTCTGACAGCTGTGCACGCGCGCTTTGGTGCTCCTGCGCGCTCCCGCCATGCGCTACCCACTCTCTTTTTTTCTTCTTCTTTTTTAATGTTGCGTGTTGGCGTGATGTGCTGCCAGTGATTCTGAGCGCGGCATTGCGTATACAGCTGTTCCTCAAGCTACACTGAGCCAAGGCACATATTTAAAAATCTCATGGGCCTGGCACACACACACACATATATATAAAACTCCCTTTTAAAAAAAAAAAAAAAAAAAATTGCCAAATGATTTTAATAAAAACAAATACCTATTAAATGGCCTTCATTTATATGAGGTCTGGCTCCCTTGGAAAAACTCCACACAATGTGACACATTCACCCATTCATACAACGATAGTGGTATACAGGCACATGCACACTTTGGCCACAAGTGGTACTCAAGCACTTTCCCCTTTAACCTGGATGAAAAAGTGCCTTTTATTTCTTTTTTTTCTTTTCCCCTTTAATTCATTTGTACATAGTGGAACCTTGATAAAACGGACCCCGATATAGCAGATGTCGGATCAAACAGACCACTGGGACCAAACAATGTGTTCAAAAATTGGATACTAGGATACTGCAATCGGCTGACAACCAAGCAGAGTCTGGGTTCTCTGAGGCGGGCTTTCCTATTTCTGGGGTTGAGGTCACCGAGGTGGTTAAAAAGCGCCTCGATGGCAAGGCCCCGGGGAGGATGAGATTCTCCCGGAGTTCCTCAAGGCTCTGGATGTTGTGAGGCTGTCCTGGTTGACACGCCTCTGCAGCATCGCATGGACATCGGGGACAGTGCATCTGGATTGGCAGACTGGGGTGGTGGGGTGGTGGACCAGAGGATGTGTTCCAACTACAGGGGTATCACACGCCTCAGCCTCCCTGGTAAGGTCTATTCAGGGGTGCTGGAGAGAAGGGTCCGTCGGGAAGTCGAATCTCTGATTCAGGAGGAGCAGTGTGGTTTTCGTCCTGGCCGTGGAACAGCTGACAAGCTCTACACCCTCGGCAGGTTCCTCGAGGGTGCACGTGAGTTCGCCCAACCAGTCTACAGGCTTTCGACCGTATCCCTCGTGGAATCCTGCGGGGGGTGCTTCGGGATTATGGGGTACCGAACCCCCTGATACGGGCTGTTTTTGCAGATGATGTGGTTCTGTTGGCTTCTTCGAGCCGTGATCTCTAACTCTCACTGGAGCGGTCCACAGCCGAGTGTGAAGCGGCTGGGATGAGAATCAGCACCTCCAAATCTGAGACCGTGGTCCTCAGTCGGAAAAGGGTGGCGTGCCCTCTCCAGGTCGGGGATGAGATCCTGCCCCAAGTGGAGGAGTTCAAGTATCTTGGGGTCTTGTTCACGGGTGAGAGAAGAATGGAACGGGAGCTCGACAGGCGGATCGGCGCAGCGTCTGCAGTGATGCGGACATTGTATCGATCCGTTGTGGTGAAGAAGGAGCTAAGCCGAAAGGCGAAGCTCTCAATGTACCGCTCGATCTACGTTCCTACCCTCACCTATGGTCACGAGCTGTGGGTCGTATCCCGGCCGAAAAGAGTTTCCTCTGCAGGGTGTCCGGGCTCTCCCTTAGAGATAGAGAAGCTCTGTCATCCGGGAGGGGCTATGAGTAGAGCTCCTCCATATAGAGAGGAGCCAGATGAGGTGGCTGGGGCATCTGATTCGGTAAGCGGTAGAAAATGGATGGATGGATGGGCTGACGACCAGTTCAGGGTGTACCCCGCTTCTCGTCTAAAAATAGCTGACGTAAGCGGTACGGAAGATGAATGAATGAATATCTAGGATAGTGCTCTACGCCGCCAAGCGAGCTCACATGGCTGGCTGCGTTGTTTACGCAAAAGAGGAATATAACACACAACTCTCTGGAATGCGGAACATGCTATTTTTAGTAAAGTCACAGTTTTTTTATTTATATATTTATTTATTTTGCTCAAGTCGTTTATCTATGACAATGGATTTGAAATTAGGACGCACTTTTTCTTCGTGGCTCATGAAGGCAACAAGGCTATGACTAGTACATCAAAAATGCACACTACATAAAGCACACAAGCGGTAAGTTTGGATACATTTTGAAACTTTTCAAACATTTTCAGCCTTTTTTATATTTATTTACAATAACTTTGTACTGCACTGGGCGTTTTAGGCCACTAAAAAAAAAGTACAAACCATTAATTTTGTACTGTACAGTAATATGGGTGCATTTGGCCACAAAAAAACAAAAACAAACGTGTTTCAATGTACCGAGCGATCGGCTGTAACGGATGATCCCCCCACACCCCACACCCCCCAAGCCCCTGCCGCCCGCCCATATTAGTCCATTATATCGAGGTTCCACTATATTTATATATATTTATTTCCACTCAAAGGGTTTTGGATATTTGAGGGGCATGTATTTGTCCTTGGTAGAATATACACATACAGTATGCTCCTGCTTTAATTTATTTGGGGTTAATCAGAGACACTTTAAAAGGTGGCAGGTTTGTGCTGACTCCCGTTTAACTTGAGTTTGAATGTGACGGCTTGATTCTGAGCACGGCCACATCCCAGTTTATAAGAGGGTGTGTGCACTCACGACCATGTCATCTCAGTTATTTATTTTTATTTCACCTCTTAATTTTCTTCAATTGAGTTGTACAGGTTATAGGTTAAGAGTAAAAAAAAGTTTTTGAATGATTTATGGTCCCATTTTGTTGTGTACCACAGAAACCTGCCATTTGAACATGGGTGTGTAGACTTTTTAAATCCACTATAGCTCCCATTCACCTCAATACCTTACCTTAATAGCTGTTTTATTGACTGTGTATTGCGTTAACAGAAATAAATACATAAGTTAAATAGACACTATTATTCTTTCATAATAGTATGAATAATTTTGGCGATGGGTGCCCTTTTTTGACTTGAGCACCTGCCCCCAAGAATTTCTATGCACGTGCCTGGTGGTATAGAATGATGTAAAGGTACCCTGCTAACTACTAGAATCTGATTTTATTGTGTTACTCTCTGAATAAAAAGGCCATTAATCAGATAGCAAGTCATTGCCATCAATCTTTCCATCTGTCACACACTTACTGTCCCACGCAAATTGTGTTCCTTGTCGTGAGTGACAGGAGGCAGGCTTCTGTAGTGTGCAAGCTCGGGTTCAAGTAAATGTTAGGAGCCTCCTCACTGCTAGATACAGGAGCTGAATCAACTTCACGGTTACCTAGGAAACAAGAATCTCTCTCCCTCTCAATCTCTCACACGCACTCACAAAACGGATGCAGTCACAAACTCAATGTGTGAACAAGTCAAACACACATTTGTTCTTTTGCTTAAATTATTAAGAGTCAAATGAATGTCACCCGGGGGGGACTCAGCTCTGGGCCATGGTGGGCTTATTCCAGGCACATGATTATTATCAACAAATGCTGCAACTTAAAAAGGTGCGTGAAAACGGGGTTAGTATAAGAATCATCAAACAGTGTGCTGAATTATAAATCAGTCAACACATACTGGTGTCTCTTGGTGTTGAGAGAGGTGATGAATTAATCACAAGGATGAACAAATCACCATTCATCATCACAAAGCTTGGAGATAACTGCTTTCAATTTGTCCCAATTTGTCTCTTGTGACAATTTAGCTCAATTCAGTTGATTTTATTTATACATGTAACTGTCCCCAATATTTGTAAATATCATTTCCAAAACAAGCCACAACAGTGAAAGTCCAAAAGTCAGCAGCTCAACTATATGCCTCTAAGATTAAAAAAAAAAAAAAAGACCTCTTTGGCTTTTATTGTTTTTTTCCCCATGCATTTTGGAATGTCACCACAGAGGTGTGCCACCAAAGAGGAAAGGTTTGATGAGGACCACAAGACCAAAATGGAACTTATCGTGGCACAGACATGCAATTTGCCCAGAATCGAATACAATCCATTACGTGCCATCAATCGACCTCCGATTTGCTCGGATAACAAAATGAAATTCCCTATTATATTTGTGAATTTATTATTAATTATTATTATTATTATTATTATTATTATCCATCCATTTTCCGTACAGCTTCTCCTCACTAGGGTCGCGGGCGTGCTGGAGCCAATCCCAGCTATCTTCGGGCGAGAGCAGGCTACACCCTGAAATGGAACCCAGCCAATTGCAGGGCACATAGAAAGAAACAATCATTCGCACTCACATTCACACCAATGGGCAATTTATAGTCTTCAATCAACCTATCACGCATGTTTTGGGGATGTGGGAGGAAACAGGAGTGTCCGGAGAAAACCCACGGAGGCACAGGGAGAACATGCAAACCCCACACAGGTGGGGCCGGGATTTGAACCCCGGTCCTCAGAACTGTGTGGCAGATGTACTAACCAGTCATCCACCATTCCGCCCTATTATTATTATTCATTCATTCATTCAGTCATCTTCCGTTCCGCTTCTCCTCACTAGGGCCGCGGGCATGCTGGAGCCTATCCCAGCTATCTTCGGGCGGGAAGCGGGGTACACCTTGAACTGGTCGCCAGCCAATCACAGTGCACATGTAAACAATTTAGAGTGTTCAATTAATGCATGTTTTTGGGATGTGGGAGGAAACCGGAGTGCCCGGAGAAAACCCACGCGGGCATGGGGAGAACATGCAAACTCCACACAGGCGGGGCCGGGGATTGAAAGTCCTCAGAACTGTGAGGCGGACTTTCTACTCTACTATGCAAAGCAAAAGCCATTTATCAACAACATCCAGAAATGTCGCCGGCTTCTCTGGGCCCGAGCTCATCTAAGATGGACTGATGCAAAGTGGAAAAGTGTTCTGTGGTTCGACAAATCCACATTTCAAATTGTTTTTGGGAAATTGTAGAAGTCTTGTCCTCCGGGCTAAAGAGGAAAAGAACCATCCGGACTGTTATGGACGCAAAGTTTAAAGGCCAGCATCTGTGATGGTATGGGACTGTGTTAGTGCCAATGGCATGGGTAACTTACACCTCTGTGAAGGCACCATTAATGCTGAAAGGTACATACAGGCTTTGGAGAAACATATGCTGCCATCCAAGCATCATCTTTTTCATGGACGCCCATGCTTATTTCAGCAAGACAATGCCAAACCACATTCTGCACGTCTTACAACAGTGTGGCTTTGTAATAAAAGAGTACCCGCAGTACTAGATTGGTCTGCCTGCAGTCCAGACCTGTCTCCCATTGAAAATGTGCGGCGCATTATGAAGCGTAAAACACGACAACGGAGACCCCGGACTGTTGAACAGCTGAAGCTGTATATCGAGCAAGAATGGGAAAGAATTCCACCTACAAAGCTTCAACAATTAGTGTCCTCAGTTCCCAAACGTTTATTGAATGTTGTTAAAAGAAAAGGTGATGTAACACAGTGGTAAACATGACCCTGTCCCAGCTTTTTTGGAAGATGTTGCAGCCATAAAATTATAAGTTAATGATTATTTGGTAAAAACATTAAAGTTTGTCACTTTGAACATGAAATATCTTGTCTTTTTCATGTGTTCAATTAAATATAGGTTGAACATGATTTGAAAATCATTGTATTCTGTTTTTTATTTATGTTTAACACAACATCCAAACTTCATTGGAATTGGGGTTGTACATCTTGTATTAATTAGGAAACACGCCTACAATTATCTAATTACTTTATGGATGTTACTTTTAAATGTATTAAGTGACAGAGCGATGTTAGGTATTATGTCACAACAATGAACTAACTTCAAATTTAGAAATGGCCAACAAAAACAGAAAAATACTGTACTTAATGTTTTCCTGGAGGATGCATTTTGGGATTAGCCTTTGAAGTTGGCAATAGTGAAAAATGCAGTGAAACACACAAAGATTTTAGTCTGTTCTTTTCCAGAATGAGAGTGCTTAAAGAGGAGGATGCTATTCATGTGGCACAGCTTGAAGCAGGCAACAGATGCAGTTGGAGATGAACCTGGCTCACGTTGGAGGCCAGAAGAAAAAAAGCAAAGAAATGAGGCAAATATAATTTTAATCTTAAATTTGTACATCAACATTTACTTGAGAACTGTAAATGTCTTTCTGTGTGAAGTAAATTTATTTTGCCTTATTGTACTCTTCATAGTCTTCCAGATTGATTAATTTATATTAAAATTTTTAAAAATCCTCCAAGGCCCCCCTACACTGCCCCCCACCACCACCACCCCCCGCCCATCATTTTCATGTCGTTGGTGTTTGCATGTCTGTTCTCTGCATTCACTGTGGTAGGGCGAGCAGAGCGTCAGTAATTACCCTCCTTGCCTTGACGTGACTGCAGCAGACAGTTTGCTTTCAACTCACTACTTATTGGACAGCCCTGCAGTGATAAGACTCCCTGTTAAATGAGGGTGAGAAGCCTTCCTCTGCTTCTATTTCCACCCACTCTCACATCAGTTAGACTGAACCAACCCGCCTTGCAGCCATTATTAGCCAAGTTTCCTCTGGGTTTTGCACTCAGTGAGACTGAAGCACAATAAAAAGTGCAAGCTGCGGAGCAGGCAGAAGTCGTGGGTGGGTGTAGCGGACACGCCAAGGAAAGATAACACCCAGCACCCCAGTCTCCGACGAGACTCACCTTTCCCGCCGAGATAGACAACCGCGGTGAGACTCAACTTCACATACAGACGCTAAGTGAATCACCAGCCATGATCATCAGAAGCAACACAGAGACATTTGCTTTTGGCATGACGACGCTAAGTGAATTACCAGCACCCATCAAAGTGGAGACAAAAGATACCTAGTTCACACTAGAACAAAAAATTAATTAACTTCCACCACCAGCCAGTCCGGAGGATTTCACCAACAAAGGCGTCTCCATCCCGCTGGGTACCGCGCCACTTGGCAAGTCAAGCTGGGAGTTTGAACAGAGCAGCAACGATACCCACAGGTGACGGAACGGCACTGCAGACACGGGTTCATAAATGGCCGTCTAGAACTCTTATCAAAATTTCATAAAGTGTAGCGACCTTCAGATTACGAGTGAAAAATAGTTTTTTTTTTTTTTATTTCTAACAGTACAGAATTTCTCCAAAATGGCTCAAGCTGCAGTGGTCGTCCCCTTGGTTTTGTTAGCTGACATTTGCCGTTAAGCTAACCTCTTAACAACCAATGATAAATATAACTCATTTGCTGACTTGCATTTGACTTTTGAACAAACTTTGGTCACTAAACAACGAAAGGAAAACATGCCTGTAGTTGATATATCGGTTCAGTTTTTTCTCTCCAATATTTTGTTTATTAGTGAACCTTCCCATTATAAAATTTTGCGCTGAAGAAAAGAAATAAAATAAAAATCAATGCATGGATTTTCCTAACAAACACTTGTCTGTGTGTTCCAGTGTTATCATCATTGAAATAGATATTAATCCACGTTTTGTGGTTGCACACAGCTCTGAACACTAACACTAGTGCTGCAATATACTAATGCTATGCCATCAAAACATGTTTATTGTGGTCCATCAATATCATGTACAAAAATATACAATATGGGTTGCCATGGCGGGCATACTGTTCTCCTTATTACAAGCCACTACAAAAATGATTTTGAAGCTCTTGGTTCAAGGTAAAATATATGCTATTATCAATGAAAAATATGAAAAGTTACGAATTACGATACAGTTCAAGAAAATTAACTTGTACCTGTAGTTTATAAGATACTCTGTCACGTGTGGGGAGTAGCTGGACCCAAGAGCAGGCGGAGGCAGATGTAAAATGATGAACAGTTTATTGAGTAAAGGTTATGCACATACACAAACATAATGGCAGTAAAACAGTAAGCTCGACAGTTAAACACTTCAAAGCGCTTTGCATGCTTACAGCTTGTGTTTGAAACATGCATGTCTTCCTCATACACCGTGTTTTTCACGTTACTCTAATGTAAATGCAACCCTGTGATGTCCATTGTGGTTGGACGACCGCGACATTCAGCCCGTGATTTTCTGACGAAGAAAGAGAGGGCAAAGCAGGCCTTCCTCTTGCCAGCACTTTGACATAAACAGAGCTGATGAGGTCTTTGAAATGAATGCTTCAGTGAGTCAGCCTCAAACGGATGCCGGTCTTTCTGATGTGTTTCTCATGTTAGGTTCCGATAAATCATTGATGTGTTAACTCTGTCAGTACTAGCCTCTCCCAAAGTATTCAGTATTCGTGCACACAACACAATTGTCATTGGATTTTAGGTTTCAGCTACATTTGCCAGGTAAAGCAGTGGGGGTTGAATGGCGGATCAATACAGCTCAATAGTAGTGACAAATTAGAGAAGCTCAGAAGCAGAGGGGCATTACCCTACATTTGTACACGTACTGTAAATTTGTTCAGTCACCCAACCAGAATTATTGACATTCACTCATTAAAATTATGACTTTACTCCTGTCAGAACATCAATTTTCCTCCAGGAATATACAATATTTGTTTTGTATTATCACTTTAGTCTCATAAAATAGATACAAATAGATACACAAATACGTGTTGTAGCAAGGGGAACAATTAAAAAAAAAATACAAAATTAAATCCACGCACCATGACTGTGTGGCCTGTGAGACTGTTGAAAAAAATATTGTTTGTCAAGTAATCCTTGTGTATTGTATTTGTTAAATAACTAAATAAGTTACACTACACAGTCTTTAAAATAGTCACAGAACTAAAACCAAAATACATCTGCAAATATGATCACTGAAGCCAGCTATCTCGGGCACCTTGGCCAAGTCGCCCTTGGTCATATCAATGTGTAGTGATTTGATCGCTGACAACGTACCTCAGCCATTTGTATCAGGATGGCTATACACAGGACAGGAATTCTTGCAAAAATGATGAGCTGAGGAGTGCACTCAAAAGAAACATGTACCTTGCAATCAGAAATCAACTACAATCTAAGACCACGTTCAAAGTAACTATTGTAGTTTTCCCTCTTGGATTGGTTGACAGTGACAACCTGTACAGCACTGAAAAGAATGCTTGGTGAAATATTTTACATTTTGAGTACAAATCAAGATGTAGGTCCCATGCTTCAGCTAGCATACATTTCTCTTTATGTGGATATCAGTGGCAGGCCTTGCATTTGGTACCTCGGCCTTCTGTGGGGACTTACCCAACTTAATCAAACCTCCTAATACTATCACACAGTAATTATAGAAATCATCAATACTATTGTATAACTGCGCCACATACATCATCTGGAGCAGTTCACAATCAACATTTCGCTAATAACATGTCAGAAACATAAAAAATATAAATTCAACACATAGAGATGCTGATTATTAAATGTATTAATGTGTGCAGATTGCTACAGATGTGTTTTGCGAGTCAAACTTGGCTGTAACAAATTTTGCTCTGAGCGACCAATTGTGCCTTGACCGGTCACCACTGCTCGGTGCATGCAATGTTTACCTAGATAGTACATGTTGGCCTATTTCGCTTGTGCCACTAAAGGAGATCAAGGTGCTTTTGCTGCTAATGTTGCACACACAGAATGAGCTTCTAATGACAATGACCCAGAAAGAAAGAACAATGATCCAAGGTCATGTACATGGCTCCACAAAGGAGCAACAATGAAAAGTACTGTACGTCACAAAAATGCTAAATTATAATTTTCACAGGACAATTGATTGAATTTTTTTTTTAGTTTTTGGAATTGACCATGGTTAGCACATCGGCTTCACTGTTTTGAGGACCCGGGTTCAAATCCGGCCTCGCCTGTGTGGAGGTTGCATGTTCTCCCTGTGACATGCATGGTAGGTTAATTGTCCGTAGGTGTGAATGTGAGTGCGAATGGAAAATATCGAAGAATGGACTATTCTGAGAAGCCCTGATCTAAATTCTATTGAACAGCTGACAGGTAGTTGGATAGGTCGTCTGAGGAAGGCACACTTTAAAATCAATGACGGCAGGAGCAGTCTGCTCACAAGGAATGAGTGAAAATACATGTTGATGGGTGCAAGTCTTATATTGGTTGTTTGATTGCAGAGATAGATTCCAAAGGTTGCACAGGGCGTGCTGGAGCCTATCCCAGCTGTCATCGGGCAGGAGGCGGGGTACACCCTGAACTGGTTGCCATCCAATCGCAGGGCACATACAAACAAACAACATTCGCACTCACAGTCATACCTACGGGCAATTTAGAGTCTCCAATTAATGTATGTTTTTGGGATGTGGGAGGAAACCGGAGTGCCCGGAGAAAACCCACGCAGGCACAGGGAGAACATGCAAACTCCACACAAGCGGGACCGGGGATTGAACCCGGGTCCTCAGAACTGTGAGGCTGATGCTCTAACCAGTCGCCCACCGTTGCCGCCTGAAAATATATATTTTTAACAAAATAGTTGTGGATTGCAGTTTTAAATTAAGGGTACTGTCTATTTTTTACATAAATATTATTATGTTGGACCACAAAAACAAGTAAATGCCTGATTTTCATTACTAGTAGTAGCAGACTGTCAGGATCCACAACCCGGTCTCCTCCTCCATCACCCTCAGCACTGGTTCCCCCCAGGGCTGTGTGCAGAGCCCCCTCCTGTTCTCACTACTGACCTATGACTGCTCAGCGAAATTCCCGAGCTGTTATATAGTCAGGTGTGCGCATGACACAGCAGTAGTGGGACGCATCACCAACAATGATGAGTCCGAGTACAGAGAGGAGGTAGACCATCTGGTGGACGGGCTCAAAGAGAACAATCTTTGCGTCAATGTGAATAAGACCAAGGAGATGGTGGTGGACTTCAGGAAAGACAAACCTGGACCTCACCTGGAACCAAAACACACAACACTGGCACAGCAGCTGTGTGTGTGTGTTGCACTGCTCAGAAGATGGTGGGGGCAGCCTCCCCACCATTACAGACATCTTCATCAGCACGTGGAGAAAAAGGACTCTCTGCATCATCAAAGTCTCAACCCAACCCGCACATCCTCTTTTCCATCCTGTCCCCACAGGCAGGAGGCTTTGGAGTATCCACTGTAGGACCACCAGACTGAGGAGCAGCTTCTTTCCGGAAGCTGTTAGACTATTAAAATTCATCAGTGCCCTGTGGCACCGACACACACGCAATGTATACCCTGGGTTACAGTTTTTTGTTTGTTTGTTTTTTTGTAAGTTTTCTATGTTTTTTCCAACTGATTTGGCACAATTATGCAGAACTGAATGTGAAAATGACATCCAGGCACTTATGGGCCACAGCATGATCCAAACTTTCCCAACCTGATGAGCTAAATGCTGTCTTAATCCAGATGCATTCACAATAATAATTCTTGAGAGGTGGAACTGCACAGTTCTGAGGTTGAGGTTTGAATTGGAAACATTTTCCTTTGGTAAATTGAAGACTAAACTGTCAGTACGTGTGACTGTGAGTGTGATTGGCTGTTTATCTATATGTGCCCCGTGATTGGCTGGTAACCAATTCGGGGTATACTTTGCCTCTTGCCCAAATTTAGCTGGGATAGACTCCGACTCACCTGCGCCCCTCTTGAGGATAAAAATGGATGGATGGCTGGCTGGATGGAAATACGCTGCACTACAATAAAGAAAAAAGAAGATTCACATTTCATGTTGTGTGGAGGTAGAAGTAGTAGCCCAAATGCAGTGAAGCCAGGCAGAATCAAAGGCATGTGAAATTCAAAATCTTTATCACTAAAATGCTGAAAGTTACTGTGGGCAAAAGATCTAAGTCCCAATAAAACTAAATGTGAAACAAAGAGCGTAAGCAATACAACAGTACTACATGTATTACAACCAGCCAATACAGTATAAATACACACAGACGAGATGAGTGGAAGGAACAAGCTGACTGGAGTAAAGAGGAGGCCCCAGTTGTTTGTCACTGTACGACTCCTCCTACAGGCCCACTGTGGGAATGCGGTTGTCTGTGGACAGAAAGGGCACTGCAGTGAGTCAAGGTTATTGTACAGCTGTACAGTCAAACAGCTCGCTGCAGATGGGACTATCGTGTCGATTTGTGTGGCAACACTAATTCCTGACACTGTACCACAGTGAGGAGAATTCCTGCAGGCCAAGTCTTACTGTAGTGGAACAGATGTCTTTTGGCCAGCCCATCTGTCACAGTTTGTCGCCCGCTTTGCCTTTCTCCCAACAGCTGTACTGATGTTGGAGCATGACTGCTTCACTCTAACGTCTTTGCTTTTTTTTGCTCTTTCCATTTAAAGGTTTCCTCTACATCTAGCTTTTTCAACAACACGAGCACTCAGAAGAGATTAGTGGCAATTTTGCATGTCCAGCAAATGACACTGTGTTGTGGAAGCATAGTACCTTTTCTTACAGAACAGCGAGTCATTTGCAAAATCCATCGCTTTGTCCGAAATTCTGTTAAATGATGTCACAGCTGTCGTACAATAATGAAGTAGGCTGTTGGGGTGGGTTGAAAAACATTTAAATAAATAAAAATAAAAAGGATTGCTGCATAGTGTTACTGTACATTTCTATAAAAATGCCCACAATTGAAGTTTTGTTGAAGTTATTTACATTCATAAGGAAACTTCACTCCATCCGTCTGCGAGGCATCTCGTCCTGCCATTTTTGTATTTCTTCTTCTTCTGAAGACGCCATGCATCATGGTATATCACGACTCGTGGGTGACCATCAGTTGGCCACTACTTTTTGCTATGCTTTGTGGGAAATTTAGAGTGCACTAAAAAGGGTGCTGAATTTGATCATTAAGCATTCAGACACCACTACAAAATGTCCTAACAACTATATAGTGCTTAGTAAGTGATTTTGGACTCAACACGTGGATAAATACAATTGTCACATCATCCTTACCATCTTGTTTTTGGTGTAATTTAATTAGTAGTACACGTGGCATTACTTTGACTGTTTCGTCCTGGCTCTCCCAGTCCTTTATCTGATTTGTGCAGCAGCAGAGCCATCTGCCCCAAGTTTACATGGAATCATCATAGTGAGCATGACTAAAATATGCAAATTTTCCATTGGGATTTAGGACAGAAGCGTGGCCCATGAATTTTGCTAGCAGCAGTGCATGTGCAGCTGTGGCTGAGTGGTTAAGAACGCTGAATGTAAAATGTAAAAACATACAATATGACTATGAAAGACAATAAATCCAAGCAATTATGTTTATCTATTTGGGCTGCTAACTAGCTAACTTTGTGTCTCTTGTGTGTTTGTCTTCAGTTTAGTACATTGTCACTACAAAGGAGAAAGAAAAGAAAATAATTCAAAGCCAAGCACATGAGACAGCAAGAGACAAAACAAATTTTATTGGCCAATAATTTTAACATTTTGCTCATTTACCAAGTACATATTCAGAAGAGACATGAAAACAGCTCAGCTATGCTTTAGCAAAATTGCCAAACACATTCTAATATTGACAGGCAAAAGTAGAGTCTTATTTCATAATGGATTAAATTGCTCTCTCCTCAGTGCTAAATTGTCCATTATAACTGTGAAACCATTAGGGTCAGCTGCAGTTCATTCCAGGAATTTTGTTTTATTTTTATTTATTATGCTTATTATAATCCCTCAAGGGTAAATTCAACTAAAACTTCTGTATGTTTGTGTTGCACAAGGATCAAAATGCTTCCATGTCCCATAACTGCTTCCAAGAGATCTTTCGCTTTGAAATAATCCACATTCAACTATAAAAAGGTGAAAAATTATCATTGACTCCAAAATGTTGTATATATATATATATATATATATATATATATATATATATATATATATATATATATATACACACACACACACACACACACACACACAAATTTTTTTCATAAGGCACACTTAAAAGTCTTATAATGCGGCGCGCCTTATGTGTGCACCGAGTTCCAAAATCTATAAATGTTGTTGAGTGCGCCGCTTGACTGACTGGGAGCCTTTCCTGCCGACACGTTGCTTATCCAGAGGCCTCTTCCCAATAATACAGACGTCAGTGCTCTTCCGTTAAGGAATGCAACCAGCAAAGTTAATTTGAATCTTGAGATACATTAAAAAAATGTAGTTTATTTGATATCTTAGGAACAATAAATGGTAAATGGACTGCACTTACTTATCACTTTATCTACATCGTCACAGTGCCCAAAGCGCTTTACAAAGCCTCACATTCACACACACATTCATAAACCAATGGGCGACTGCTGCCATGGGAGGTGCTGCCAGGTCCACTGGGAGTAAATTAGGGTTCAGTGTCTTGCCCAAGGACACTTTGACATGCGGACAGTTGTAGTATTTTAATAATAGAGTTTTTTTTTTAAAATTATTATTCTGTATTGATAATGGAACAGTAGAATTAAGTACAGAGTTTGACGGAGAAGAGCATGTCCGTTATACAACTGTATCAAACATATTGTCTTTACAAAGATTTTATTTTTTTTTACTGACATTTTAGAGTGGTATTAATTTAACAATATGCTTATTTTTTGTTTTTAGTCTGCAGTGGTGTAGAAATGCATTATATCACTGAGAGCTGTGCCGAAGGCATTGCGGAAATACTGTATGACGAACCGCATGATTACCACTGCAAAGCACGACCACAAAAATAAAAATTGTTCAAGTCTTACTGTGTCTTACTTTTTTTAAATTTAGTTGTTCCCTCTTCTAACTTCTGCAGTTCCACTACCTGGCAAAGAGTGCCCAGCTGAAACGCTGGAGTGTCAGCGTGGGGGCTGCGTCCACCAACGGCAGGTATGTGATGGCACTGATGACTGTGGCGACTGGACCGACGAGGAGAACTGTGGTGAGTTCTTTATAAAAGAAATTGATCACATTTTGGCACAATTATGTCACAACACAAATTGAGCTTTCGCCATAACGCCTGAGGTAGCTACATTTATCGAGTGAAACCATGCAAATCAGTGCAAATGAATAAATTAATACATTTATGTTAAATGATGCCCGCCACCCGAGTGAGGGTAAGCAGTACGGAAAATGGATGAATGGATGGATATTAAATGATATTCTTTGGGTAATTTACAGTTATCCAATATTATAATATGTTTATATTTGAGGATACAGTTTGCAAAGAAGAAAAAAAACCTGCACTGTGATACTACGTTATGTTTCATAATTACAGTAAAGCATGGACTTAACCGCTGACACTTAAACAAGAATTATTTATTAATCTTTAATTTTATTAATCTCTAATCTAATTATTTATCTTTATTATTAAAGATTATTTCCACGTTTGTGTTTAATTTTCCATCCATCCATCCATTTTCTACACTGCTTATCCTTACTAGGGTCACGGGCGTGCTGGAGCCTATCCCAGCTAACTACGGGAAGGAGGCGGGGTACACCCTGAACTGGTTGCCATTACTTTATTGACAACCTGAACTGGTTGTCATTAAAGTAACTTAGTTACTTTAATGATGACTTGAGCTTAAAATGAACTTAGTTACTTTACTGATGACTTGATTTCAAAAGTAAAGAAGTTAGAAAAAGTAACTTTTTAGTTACTTTCAGCAGCTGTCAAGTGGCAGGAATATCACAGCACTGATACCCCAAAATGCTCCCTGGGTGCTTCAGCTGCCCCCTGCTCCAGTGTCTTCCACTAACATGTGTATGTGTTCCATGTGATGGGTTAAAGGCAGAGAACAAATTTCGTGTACATGCATGCATGTTCATGACAATAAAAGATGATTCTTCTTCTTCTTTCTAGGCATGAAACCATACTGTTGCTCGCAAATACTCACTTCTTTCCTGAGTCTAGCCCCCACTACTCTTTCCCATAAATTCATTGTGTAGCTCATTAACTTGATTCCTCTATAGTTTCCACAGCTCTGCACATCACCCTTGTTCTTAAAAATGGCCACCGGCACACTTTTCCTCCATTCCTCAGGCATCTTCTCATTCGCTTGAATTCTATTGAACAAGCTGGTCAAAAACTCCACAGCCACTTCTCCTAGATGCTTCCATACCTCCACAGGAAGGTCATCAGGACCAACTGCCTTTCTATTTTTCATCCTCCTTAATGCCTTTCTAATTTCCCCCTTACTAATCATTGCCACTTCCTGGTCCACCACACTTGCCTCTTCTACTGTCCCTTCGCTCTCATTTTCCTCATTCATCAACTCCTCGAAGTATTCTTTCCATCTATCAAGCAGACTACTGGGACCAATCAACATATTTCCATCTCTATCCTTAATCACCCTAACCTGCTGCACATCCTTCCCATCTCTTTCCCTCTGTCTGGCCAACCTGTAGAGATCGTTTTCTCCTTCTTTAGTGTCCAAACAGGCATACATGTCATCATTTGCCTTTTGTTTGGCCTTTTCCACCTCTACCTTTGCCCTATGTCGCATCTCCATGTATTCCTTTCGCCTCTCCTCGGTCCTCTCTCGCAGCCAGTTCAGGGTGTACCCCGCCTCCTGCCCGATGATAGCTGGGATAGACTCCAGCACGCCCGCGACCCTAGTGAGGAGAAGCGGCTCAGAAAATGGATGGATGGATGGATGGATGATTTAGCGATTTCACGATGATTTATTGTGTGGCATTTGGTTTTACAAATGGTTCAGGCAGTGGCAAAGAGTTTTTTTGGCTCTCCAAGTGATAAACGAATACGTGACCAGTGGATAGGGAAAGTCAATAAACAGGGGAAGAAACGTGGTCAGCTATGGGTGCCAAGCAAGCATTCCGGACTCTATGCTGATCACTTTGAACTGACATATTTTGAGAAAGACATAGCTGAAAGCATTGGATACACAAAAGTGTAGTTAGGCAGAGGCCGAAACAAGCTGCGGTGCCAACTATTTCTCCTACGGCCCTCGGGATCTGAACCGCCAGCAAGAGAACAAAATCTCGCAGCCGCCATGGTGCAGCGGTGAAGCGGCGCAGACAAGAGGTTAGGTTTTCCTTATATATACCTACGCCGCCTTCTCGCCAAGAAACTGGAAGAATACTGACCAAATATACATAATGCACACACTGTACAATAAAATACTCTGTCATATCATAACAAATAAATATAAGCGGTACATAGATGGATGGATGGATGGACCAATGCATTATGAATCCCACATGAACGGCCAACTGCTCATACTGCGTCTGTTATGACTTTATGTTTCTATCGACAAGTGAGAATGCTGGAAAAAGTAAATTATGGATTTATGGGATGCACAAACATACCAATCTATATTTCTAATCGGCTCTGCAAGGAATTGTGTTCTCTTCTCCAGGCAGTGTCGTCACATCTACCCAGTGTCCACTCTCTTTTCTATTGTACAGCTGCTACGACCAACACCGAGGAACCCAGGGTGGTCCGCCGGCCCCACGACAACCAGCCACCCGGAGGAGGCAAAAATGCATTATACAAAGGTAGAAGGGTTTTCCAGAATTTTTAGGTCAACTTTGCGGGAGCGTATTATACATGGGTGCACATTATACATGAGAAAATACAGTAAATCAGCTTCTTTATGAAGTCATTTAAGTGAATAAAGCAAATAATGTTTCTTTAGGGCCCAATGCATGTGTTGCTGGTTTTTGGGCAGTTAAAAATTGAAATGGTGGCAGGTGTGTGTCGACACCCATATATTATTATTATTTATTATTTTATTTTATGCTCATACTCTGATTTAAAAAAAAAAAGTAATTACTAACAAGTTACTATTTACTTGGTTAGTTTTTTCATTGAGTTCTTTCTTCGTGTTGGAGGACTATTTTTTACTTTTACTTGAGTCATGTTATTCTAAAGCAACAGTACTCTTACTTGAATACAATATTTGGCTACATTGCCCACCTCTGCAAATATGTAACTCCATCAACCTAATGCATTTTAATTTTAAAATTGGTTTAACTAACACACTCACTCTAAAAAAGCCTTGTTTCTTTCAAGAAGGGGATAATGGCATCCTGTCCCTAGCAACAGTCTGGTCGCAGCAATTCTCATCATTCAGATGAAATATATTCATTTAAAATAAGGATCGCTGTTGTCATGGTTGCATGGCGAGCGCGTGACCACATCTGCAGCCATTTGTGTCTGGCGACAATGAAGGATGAAAGAGCGGGATTAGTCATGGGACACAAAAATTGTGCACCATTATTTTCACCGTCTTTGTTTCTTATGTTTTATTAATGTTGCACTATATTTGAATGGATCCCTCTGTGCTCATCTTCTTGCTCTGTGTGATGATTGCACATGGGCTGCTCTGTGGATGGATGCAGTACCGGAGATGGAGTGTCAAGCCCTGCAATCAGGCTGGACCTCTGCTGCACCAGAGGTGTGTGTGTCTGTGTGTTTGTTTTGATTTAGTCAGTTATTTCCTTACAGTTCAACAGGGCATTTACATTGACAACACCGCATGAGGGGAAACTGGATGTTCTGTGTTTTATTGCAAGAGAGCCACTCTAACCATCAGCCATCCCAAACCCAAAAACAAACTCAGTCAAACCTGGACCAAGAACCTTGTAACATCAGTGTGGCTTTACTGAGTTAGCGTACTGATTAGAAGGGTCAGCACTTTCCTGTGATCGTTGTGTCATTAGAGTAAAATCAATATTTTATATTTGTAAAAACAATGTAACAAAATGTTTTAAACAAGATGAAGATATCCAGTCACATTTTGTGATGCTTATGAAGTTGAGGTTTTATGTGTGAAACTCACTCTTCCCCATACAACTGTTTCACAGCCTTGATTGAGCCAAGTGCATATTTGACGTTGAAAATCTCACAAAAGATTATAGACCCTGAATAATTATGTTATTGTATAAAATTATAGTACTCACAAATTTACTTTACTGTGAAATCTGGGCCTGATTACTTGAATGCAACGCTACCATTCTGTTGGATGACTGGCTACAGGAGGATACACAAGTACACAGATTAATTGTTATTCTGCAATCTAGTGGAAGAACATTTAATTTTGATTGTTGCATTTCAAGATTGTTTGAATATTTGTAGCTTGTCCTGACCAAGGACACTACTGTTAAAGAGATTTTTAATCTGAATTAGGTTGTTCTGGCTCAATTAAAGTTTAAAAAAAAAAAAAAAACATTTTCCGCCTGTCACTCTATGTCGTTGGCATAGAAAGATGAACAAAGATACATTTGGAGTAAATACATATAAATTAGATTTTTCGTTATTTCAAACAAGCACAAGCATAAAACTAAGTAAAAAACATACTCATAAAATAGCACACTGTGTGATAAAGTGCAAGTTTGAGAAGGGGATGAAGGAAGCAAAGGTTTGTCAAGTTCAACCCCCCATTGTATTAATTTCAAAATCAATAACAACATACATATTCCATTAATCCATACATTAAAGAAGATTAAAACAATTAAATTTCATGTGAAATAAAATTACATTTCCCTGGTAGATTGTATATTCCCTCTTTGACCATAACATCAATTGGATATGGCTTGGTAACAAATTATTCCAGGCTGGGTAACAACAATTTTCAGAACAATTACCGGTAGGTGAAATTGGATAATTTCCTGTAACAACCTTGATCTTTCACGGTCTTTTATTTTATTATTGCTATGGTGACAACAAGTTTAAAATGACTGATCAATTATGCTATTAGACTAACTCTGTGCAAGACATCAAAGATATATATATATTTTTTGGGTGGTATATTATTTTATTATACCCAACCACGACAGCCATGAGCATAGTTATGTCACATCATCCTTTTTTTTTTCTTTTACAAAAGCAACTTTTTTTTTTTTTTATCTTGCTCATGATATGTTCCACATTCTTTTCGCTTTTTCATGTTTTTCAGTGTTACGTGCAGTGTCTTGAGTATGTTACAGATGACATGAAAAACCGCCAGGCCAGGCCTTAACATTTGAGATATGCAGTGCGACTTAATTTATTTCCTTCCTTTTTTGTTATTTCCATCCCACCTCCACGGGAAATATCAGCATTCACTTGCCACAACAACTGACATACAGATCTTATGAGATAATTATCGTGTTCTGACAAGGAGTAACATGTCTTTTACAGCCACCATTTGTAGGACTTATTTGCTGCATAAATCAGTTAGAGGGTTGTCTTGCTCAATCACATCCATGCATGTCATACTTGAGCACTGAGAACGTTGTCTTTCTAGTTCTTCAATAAGCCACAGCAATACCTTTGTGGCATGTGTGTTTCCAATCCAATTATTTTGTAAAGTGCATTTTAAAACAATCAAAGTTCACCAAAGTGTTGTATATCAGAAGATATCAAATATTAAAATGCACAAATATAAAATACAACAGCAGTAAAAACAAAAAACAAATGCAGAATATAAAAACGGTTTCCAAAAATGCAACAAAACCACAAAATAAAACCACACACTGCCAACTCTCCTAAAGGGTCTGAGAATGCCAGGGAGAACAAATAGGGTTTTAAATGGGATTTAAATATAAGGAGAGCGGGAGCTTGTCTCACCTGGAGGGGTAGCTCATTTTACAGTTTGGGGGCTGCAGTAGCAAAGGCTCTGTCTCCGCTGCATTTCAACCTTGCTCTTGGGACAACAAGGAGAGATCTGTCGGCAGACCTCAGACACCGTGTTTAGAGTGTATGTGTGTAAAAGGTAAGCGAGGTAGTATGGAGCCAGCCCATTCATCGCTTTCAAAGCAAACAATACAATTCCAAAATGAACTGTAAAATGCATTGGGAGCAAGTGGAGTGACGCCAGCACAAGTGAAATGTGCTTGGCCCCTAAATGGCCCGGTGTTCTGGGCGTCATGTAAGCTGAGGTTGTATAACCTCAGCTTAGTTGGCTGAGGTTATACAAACACATTGGAAGAATCAAGGGTGCAGAATGTTGCATCTATTTATACCTACAGCAGTTTAAAAGAGAAAATTGTGGAGTATCAAGTTCAACAACATTATCTGTTACTGCTAAGGAACAAAGCCTGGAGCAAGAAGTTATGCACTGATCACTGTTTGTTATACTGTAGAATGGTGGACCATTCGTCATTTCATCGTCCTGTGAGGCCACTGCTGTAGACACAAATTCTCTAGAAAGCATGGGAAAAAAGAACAGTTTTTAACCTGGACTTAAAAACATGCACATTTGGGGCTGACGTCACTTCTATTGGCAACTTATTCCATTTGTGTGCAGCATAATAGCTAAATGCTGCTTCACCATGTTTGCTTTGGACTCTGTGCTCCACTATTTGACCTGAGTCTGTCGATCTCAGAACCCTTTATATGCTATTAGCATTTCATTTATGTATTCAGTACCTAAACCGTTTAGTGATTTATAGACCAGTAGCAGAACTTTAAAATCTAATCAAAAGCTGAATGGAGGCCAGTGTAAAGACTGTAGAATTGGAGTAATATGCTCTGACCTCTTTGTTCTGATCGGAACCCGCGCATCAGCATTCTGAATGAGCTGCAGCTGTTTAATGCTCTTTTTGGGGATTCCAGTCAGAAGACCATTACAATAGTCAAGTCTAATTGCGATAAAATCATGGATGAGCTTCTCCTGGTCTGCTTGACACATGCAAGCCTTCACTCTGGATATGTTCTTTAGAAAGAAAGAGGGAGAAGTCGTGGGCATGTTGGAGGTTCTGGTGATGTAGTCAAAGACCAAAGCCACTCACCACATCAACAAAGGTGGAAGACAGCTGGAGAGCCGGATGATAGAGTCCCTCATCCACTGAGGTTCAACCCGAGACGCATCCCAGGTGTCCAACCACCTCTCAATATGGGAAATCCATCACCAGGTGAAATCTTTTCGCACTTTTGTGACTCATATGTTTTCAGACTCATATGTGAAAACACTAAAAACAATGCAGCCAAAAACCTGGAGAAAGGGAGGAAGTTCACCTGGACTAAAATAAGTCCAGGGAGGAGAGAATTGCCGTGTGTGATAAAAGCCGCCTGTACATAGTTTACATTTTATGCACTGTTTTTGCACATTTAGAGACAAAGAATCAGAAATTTTATTGTAAATAGTTTTAAACTTTTAACACACAAAACCTGTTGTCCATGTTCAATTGCATTGTTTTTCCCACTAAAACTCTTAAGATCAAATTTCAGTTTTGTGTTTTTGCTCATTTTAAACTGTTATTGGACTCTTGTGATATGTAGTAAATTGTGAATTACTGCTAGATATGAAAAACTCCATGTTTTCTGAGATAAAGGGGCAAAAGCATTTATTCACACACACACACACACACACACACACACACACACACAGACACACACACACACACCCACACACATAGAAGCAGTCGGTCTGTGATGTGTCACGTTCTGTGTTCGACTACAGTTGTATGCCAATCATGGGCGTGCAGTTAAATACCACAAACAGGTATATATGCCCTGTGCTGACGGAGAGCTGTCAGTAGACACCTGAAATCACCTTTGACAAAGTAAGTTGTGTGCTTTATATTGAATACCTTGCTTTATGAATATAGAATACAGTTGATGCATTTTCTCATAGTTTGAGTTTCCTATTGAATGAGAAAAATTATGGCAAGAAACTGTAACAATAATTGCAATATTCCCACTTGACGGAATATAGCATACTGTGATAATATATGAAACAGCATGATTTACAGGCTATTAGTTAACTGACAAACTTGAATAACTTAAATAAATAGTAGCTACCAAAATAAAGGTATAAATATCTGTCTGTTGAGTTGGTTACCTCACAAATGTAATGCAAGAAAAGTGAAAATGGAAGAACACCAATCAATGCCAAGAGGCAACTGAAGAAAAGAGAAACTATTAACAGTTGTGATTAAGCGAGGCATTACCAGTATGTCTAAACCTCTGAGCATTAAAAAAAAAGAGAGAGAATTTAATTATGACTGCTATGAGTTGTAAAATGTCATTGCAGGATAGAAACCTCTTCAAACATGACATCAGTGTCGATCAGCTCCTGCCTTAACAAGGCTGTACGTGAGCATTACATGAGTCTGCCACAAGGAGACAAATGCCAGGTGACTTACATCTGGATTGATGGAACTGGAGAGGGACTTCGCAACAAAACCCGGACCCTGGATAAAGAACCAAAAAGTATACGAGGTAAATATATTGTTTTAATGGTTGACTACTTCACAACAACTTTTGGGGATCAAGTAAATTTTAAATGTTGAGGTTAATCCCCTAATTAATCAGCATTGGTATGAGGAGGGCAAATTAAAGTGTTTATGACCTCAAATGTGTACATGCAGAAATCTGAACATGCTATGATCAAACAGCATTCGTTCATTTGGGTTAGCCTTTTGGTGTTTTGTTTTGTGTGGTAATCTGATTTCTGGTAGATATTCCTGAATGGAACTTTGACGGGTCAAGCACATACCAGTCTGAAGGCTCCAACAGCGACATGTACCTCATCCCAGTGCACATGTTCAGAGATCCATTCACTCTTGACCCCAACAAACTGGTCCTTTGCGAAGTTTTAAGATACAACCGCATTGCTGCAGGTACATTCTCCACTTTTTTCTTGAAATATGTGATTCTCCAAATTGAAACGGGAAATCTGAAACTTTTTATGTCTGGTTTAGACACAAACCATCGAATGAGTTGCAAGAAAGTCATGGACCAGGTTAAAGAGCACCAGATATGGTTTGGCATTGAGCAGGAATACACACTCATTGGAAAAGATGGGCATCCATTTGGTTGGCCTCAAAATGGATTCCCTGCACCCCAAGGTCAGTATATCGAAAGCATAGTATTGTGATACAATTCTTGCCCATTCATCCTTAAAATGCAGTGGGGCATTGAGTTCTCGGCTTCTGAACTTTACCAGCTGAATTAAAGCCAACAATGTGAACAACTACACTACACTGGGAAGTTATCGCTTCCAAAAGTAAAGTCTTCATCTCACCAGAACACACTGTGGTGAGTAAACAGACAAGAGACAAATTTCCACTCAACAGACAGAATGTTTCTTTATGACAAAAAAAAAATATAGAATCTAAGAACAACAACAACAACACCATTGATACAAGGCAAATAAAGAGGGGAATCCAATTGTGGCTGAGGCTTACCGGTGTTTAGGGGCTCGTAACAGGGTGGGAGCATTCATCCATTCATCCATTGTCTTCCACTTATCTGAGGTCAGGTCGCGGGGGCAGTAGCTTCAGCAGGGAAGCCCAGAGTTCCCTCTCCCCAGCTACATCGTCCAGCTCTTCCGAGGGGATCCCGAGGCGTTTCCAGGCAAGCCGAGAGTCTCTCCAGCGTATCCTGGGTCGTCCCCGGGGTCTCCTCCCGGTGTGACGTGTCTGGAACACCTCACCAGGCAGGCGTCTGGGAGGCATCCTAAACAGATGCCCGAGCCACCTCATCTGGCTCCTCTCAATGCGGAGGAACAGCGGCTCTAGTCTGAGCCCCTCCCGGATGACCGAGCTTCTCACCCTATCTCTAAGGGAGAGCCCGGCCACCCTGCAGAGGAAACCAATTTCGGTCGCTTGTATCCGGGATCTTGTTCTTTCGGTCACGACCCACAGCTTGTGACCATAGGTGAGGGTAGGAACCTAGATTGACCGGTAAATAGAGAGCTTCGCCTTTCGGCTTAGCTCCTTCTTCACCACAACGGACTGATACAAAGTCCGCATCACTGCAGAAGCTGCACCGATCCGCCTGTCGATCTCGCATTCCATTCTTCCCTCACTCGTGAACAAGACCCCGAGATATTTGAACTCCTCCACTTGGGGAAGGATCTCATCCCTGACCTAAAGAGGACACTCCACCCTTTTCCGACTAAGGACCATGGTCTCAAATTTAGAGGTGCCGATTCTCATCCCTGCCGCTTCACACTCGGCTGCGAACTGCTCCAGTGAGAGTTGGAGATCACGGCCTGATAAAGCCAACAGAACAACATCATCTGCAAAAAGCAAAGACACAATACTGAGGCCACCAAACTGGACACCCTCTACGCCTCGGTTGCGCCTATAAATTCTGTCCATAAAGGTTATGTGGGAGCATCACCAAACAAAAATATAAACCACCGAGGAACAAGGGACAGTCACACACACTCCATAAGGTTACCCATGTCCAAGGAGAACAGCATACGAAAAAGGAGAAAGTGAGCATTATCTGCTTGTCGCAAGCTTCCGAAGTTTGGTGTCTTCCTCATGGCAGGGCAGCTGACAGTAGTCAGGATGTAATCTAGCATCTCTCCAACAATTGTAATATTATTACAAATGCTGCAGACCAAAAGATATCTTCTTTTGTTCTGCAGCAAGACTTGAACTGTGACCCCTCCATTCCAATGGTCCACGCTCTAGTCAGGCAATGCAGACATTGATTAACTTTTGTTTGACTTTTTTAAAGGTCCCTACTACTGTGCAGTGGGCACAGACAAAGCTATTGGACGGGACATCGTGGAGTCTCACTACAAGGCATGTCTCTACGCTGGGATAAACATCTTTGGAACAAATGCTGAGGTTATGCCATCTCAGGCAAGTAAAGAAAGCAAACGTGATTTACATGGCCATGGTGATTTTTTTCTCTCTGGAATATTCATCCCCAGAGACCCTCTTACTTAGTTCCCTTGTTTAGTTATTTCCCCTGTTTTATTGTCTTGACTTAGTGGGAGTTTCAGGTAGGTCCCTGCGAAGGTATTGAGATGGGAGATCAACTGTGGGTTGCACGCTTCTTGTTGCACCGTCTATGTGAAGATTTTGGGGTTGTTGCAACACTGGACCCGAAACCAATGAAGGGAAATTGGAATGGTGCTGGTGGCCACATTAATGTCAGCACAAAGCAGATGAGGGAAGAAGGAGGACTACAGTAAGTAAACAATCCTCCTAAAAAGTGCTTTGGTAGTAATTTGTAATGTGCACTGTGAATTAGTGAAATCTTAAACAATGGTTTGAGCTCATGTATTGCCTCATACAGTGACCGGGGGTATTTATTTATTCAAATGCTAAGGGGACCAGGTATCTATGAGGTAATAAAGAGGCAATTATTTGGGGGAGATGTGATTTTTTTCAAGTGGATGATGCTCCTGAATGAGATGCTGCATCATTATAGTTGACGCCACTATTTGAGGAAGTACGGTATACAATTATCTTCACAGAGAAGAGGAGACATACTGTATTGTTTTTTTTTTCTTCACAATTTAAAATAGTTCCTATAACTGTAACTATATTTCAACGTACTACCATCAATTTGAATTTAAATATTTGAAGCAATATGACATGTTGGGCTTTATTTTCATGACTGGTATAAATCCGTAACTCTGCGCAGAGGCGAGCTAGACCCGGTGTTGGTAATTTCATGGACTAGCACACCCCAGTGCCAAAGAGGGAAATATGCACTTTTTTTTTTTTTGTCCTGTTCGACTGTGAGGTCAAGCAGAATGGAAAATCTGTCCCCTGTGCCAGGCTGTGGGATAATAATAATAATAATGATGATGATAATAATAATAATAATAATGATGATGATAACAATAATAATAATAATAATAATAATAATAGGCGGCACAGTGGACGACTGGTTAGAGCGTCAGCCTCACAGTGTGGAGTTTGCATGTTCTCCCCGTGCCTGCGTGGGTTTTCTCCGGGCACTCCGGTTTCCTCCCACATCCCAAAAACATGCATTAATTGGAGACTCTAAATTGCCCGTAGGTGTGAATGTGAGTGCGAATGGTTGTTTGTTTGTATGTGCCCTGCAATTGGTTGGCAACCAGTTCAGGGTGTACCCCGCCTCCTGCCTGATGACAGCTGGGATAGGCTCCTAGTGAGGAGAAGCGGTTCAGAAAATGGATGAATGGATGGATAATAGGCGGCAATGGATGGATAATAGGCGGCAATAGGTGGCCGACTGGTTAGAGCGTCTGCCTCACAGTTCTGAGGACCGGGGTTCAATCCCCGGCCCCGCCTGCGTGGAGTTTGCATGTTCTCCCTGTGCCTGCGTGGGTTTTCTCTGGGCACTCCAGTTTCCTCCCACGTGATCCCGTCATGCATAAGTTTTGACTGACTTTCTGCCACCAAATTTTCATTGAGCAGGGCGCAAGTCAAAGGACACACCCTCGTTGTGCTGGTACACCTAGCTTGTCGCAGACCAGTCTGCCAAATTGGCAAACACGGCAGGGATACGATCAGGATACACCATTTTTTTACACTCCGCCGTAGCTGCGCCAGCTACAAAAATAGAGCCCGAGTGTAAGGAGAGAATCTACTTGTTAAGTGCAGAGAACAAGCAATCACACATTCACTTGTGTAATCTTTGCTGACAGATACATTGAGCAGGCCATCAAGAAGCTGAGCAAAAAACACATGGAGCATATTAAGATGTACGACCCGCACGGTGGTCAGGACAACATGAGACGTCTCACAGGTCGTCATGAGACGTCCAATGTGAACGAATTCTCTGCTGGAATTGCAAACAGAGGTGCCAGTATCCGCATTCCTCGCCAGGTGGGTCAAGAAAAGAAAGGCTACTTTGAGGACCGCCGCCCTGCAGCAAACTGTGACCCGTACCTTGTGACCAAGGCCATTGCAAACACTTGCTTGCTTGATGATGATGAAGAAGTGAAGGGCAATTAAATAAAATGACAAGGCTGAGTCTATTTTGTCTGCTTGTAGGATTATTTAAAAATGCAAGTCACTTTTGAGTGTATATGAAGAATTGAAGTGTTACTTTATATCTTCATCAACATTTCATTTTAAAATCTTCCATAAACACTTTCATACGCTTACACTGACTTGAATACAATATAAATGTTTTATTATGTCTTATAGCTGCAAATATATATTGTGTGGGGACAAGTTGAATGGACACACTGACTATGTACTATTTTCTGTTTTGTTTGTATGGATTAAATGTGCGAGTTCC
This sequence comes from Phycodurus eques, assembly GCF_024500275.1. Lineage (NCBI taxonomy): Eukaryota > Metazoa > Chordata > Actinopteri > Syngnathiformes > Syngnathidae > Phycodurus > Phycodurus eques. Next base: position 6,687,043 of record NC_084539.1, read on the forward strand.
AAGGGTTTTACAGATTTTAGGCAAGTCTGAATTTAGAGTTGCGCGCCTTCAGTGGAGCACAACGTTGTGTCGCAACATGCTGGGTAGCACTGAGGTCTACTGTATGGTTTCCACAGAACAGAGCGATTATTTCGCTTTGAATAGTGTTGTATGTGTTGCTGCTCCAAGTGTGTTAAAGTACCACTTGTTTTATGGATTACAAACATCGTAACATCTATGCTAATATATGTCAGCCCATCTATCGCATTTTGCATCATATGCTTGCATTAAGATGGCTGATTTTTGTTAGATGAAATTATATGGTTTGGTTAAACAATGTGGTGTTTAAATCATAGAATGTTTGATTCTCCTATGTTTTAAGTTTCATTTTTACAGTGAGCCTCAACTGAGAATGACAAACAGCTAGCACACTTTGCCTTATTTGGAGAACTGTGCAAGTCAGAGTCATCATCTTTTCGTTTCCTCAAAGTGATGTTATACGGAAGTCTCCCATTTCTTGACAGAGAGTGAGAACAGGCGCTAAGGAATAATTCTAAAAGAGTGTTCCAAGTTTCACTGTGTTTTTTGTTTGAAGTGGGTCGGAGGGACAAAACTACATAAAGAATGTTTTTAAATGATCTCTCTATATCGTGGACTTTCACATTTATAAAACGGTTACCTGTACCTTGCTTGGTAAATATATCTAACAAATTGGAAGTAAAAAGACGGAAAAGGCCAAAACACGGACTGAATATTTAAGTGTTTATTGATTAAAGATCCCCTTAAAAAAAGTAATGACAACCCACCCAAAAACATTTGAAATCATTATTTCAATTTTTTTAAAAGCAATTTTAGATTTGACATCACATTCTCTTAATAAAATCCAGTTCCAGTGAAACAACATGACAAATACTACACTGCCTTGTTTTAGGGGCATTTGGAGCATTTTAGTCTCGGTAAGGAACAGGCAGGGGAACCTTAAGTGGGGGAAACTAATGACAAAGGGCCCATGCCAGACAGGATCCCAAGAATACAGTGGCTCTGTTGGGAATCATTCTGTATATATTAATAGTGGCCTCAGTGCATCCCACAATGCATCTTGAAAAGTAGTGAACAAACAATGGCCATTCACCATGATGTCTTAGTATAAGTAGAGCGACACATCACAAGACAGATGGACATAAATAGCTTTGTTTGTAGTAATTTTGGAATTAAAAATCCATTCTCGGTACAGCTTATCCTCACTAGGGTCACAGGTGTGCTGGAGCCTATCCCAGGTGACTTTGGGCTCGAGGCGGGGTACACCCTGAACTGGTCTCCAGTGAATCGCAGCAGCTTAAAGCAATATAATGTTTTTATGCAGTATTTATTATGGAAGGTAAACCATTAATAGTAATTAAGTAATTACGTGACAGCAATTACATAATTAACGGTACAAAAGAAAGAGAAAACTGCATATAACATTTTGTAATTTTAATTTAATTGTAAAACTGTATTGTTTGCATGCTCTCCGGTGCTTGAGTAGGTTTTCTGCATTAGTCTGGCTTCCTCCCACATTCCAAAAACATGTTTCTTAGCTTAACTGATCCAGCCCATTTAACAGGGTGACTGTGATAAGAGTGATTCCAATTGCGTCTCTACAGTCACCATTCGACTGAGTGCAATAACTTGGAGCTTGCAATTATTATTATTATTATTGTTATTATTATTGCGATTAACCGCCGCAGGGCGTTCAAAGTGAAGTGAGCGGCGTGGGAGCCATGGATGTCAGATGGCGAACACCGCTTTACTAAGACTAGGAGGCAGCGCCGGGCGAGTTACGCCACAATTTGTGAATGGATTGTGGATGCTTGGGCTAACGCCTCTGCTTGCACTGTTGTTCAAGCTTTCGTAAAAGCCGGCATCATTTCTGAGGAGCCGCACGGCAACGAGACTGACTCGAACCTGCCGTGTTTGATTGAGAACTTGCCCGGCTGTTCATTTCGGATACAGAAGATGAGGACCTTGATGGATTTGTGGTTGAGGATTGATAAAAAAAAATAACGTGAGTACATTGTTAAATACTTCAATAAAGTACAACCGAACTCAGTTTTGCACCCGCTGCCTTTTTAAAAACATTGTTTTAGCGTGCATGCATGCTACCGTATGTTTTAAGCTATCGTATGTTCTACCATGCCTGCGCCCAATAATACGGTGCGCCTTATGTCTGTGTTAAATACAGAAATGGACCCCGTAACTGAGACTGCGCCTTTTAATACGGTGCGCCTAATGGTTATGAAATTACTATATATATATATATATATATATATATATATATATATATATATATATATATATATGACCATATCTTTTGACCTACACCTACAAACATACAGGACATAGATTCTTTATTTTTGTAAGGAAGTGCTGTGTGGCAGTTAGCTAGAAGCTCTCAGCATCTCAGAGCAGAGAGCAGCTTACTGCAAATGGTAATTTCTCACTTAATTTTCCATATTCGATATTTAAATAACATATTAAAATATATTAACTGACATATACTGTACCAGACAATAAAAGAGTGAATTTATTACTAAGCAATCTGATCTACAACCTCGGCTAAAACATTGTTATTTACTTGTTACTTGTCCGCTGACCTGTATAAACTAACTTGAATATTAATCAAGTGAAAAGCTAGAGTCCAGTCCAGCCTATTGAGACATTTCTGTAATTGAAATAAGTCTAAATGTTATATTCAGGATGTTCATCCATAATTTCTTCATCTGCGCAACACACATTTCTTTGACCAGAGGTGCCATGCGTCAGACACACTCCAGTGTGTTCTTCAGGATTTCCCAGTGGAATGTGAATTGAGGGCCAGCCTGGATTGAATAACTGGTCTAATGCATCTTCAGTGTCATCCAGGGTAGTAAAAACCTATGTATGTTGTTGTTAGTCTAGTCACACTGTAATATAACATATTAACACATTTATAACATACACTTTCGTTCCTCCGGTAGATCAGAATTTGACATCGCTAGCAAGTAATTCTTGCAAGTTTTGGTGGTTTCCCGACGTATTACAGAAAGTGTGAAGGTTCATAGCCACCATCCTCGGCGCCATTATGTGATGTTTTCAAGAACCAGTCTTTCATTGTTGTTTTTGTACTCACTTTATTTAGTAGCTAGCACACATAGGAAATATGGCATCAATCATTGTATTTGTACTTGTGAAATACCTCTACTTTCTTCTTTGTCTCTTTCTTTTTCATCTTTTACATCATGTCCCAAGTGTTCAGACTGAGACCCCACACGAATCCTGGGACCTAATTACTGTAATGTAAGCAATTTAACAGCATACAATACATACACATAGCATTAGCTTAAATTAATTGCATAATAACTGGGCACTGTGATTACTATAAAAGGATATTTTTCAACTTCTATGTAGAAATGACGTTCATAAATATGAATTTACACAAATATTGCTAACTTAGGTGGCATGGTGGACGACTGGTTAGCACATCTGCCTCACAGTTCTGAGGACCCGGGTTTAAAACCGGCCTCGGCATTTGCATGTTCTCCCCCTGCGTGGGTTTTCTCCATGGACTCGTTTCCTCCCACGTTCCCAAAACATGCGTGGTAGGTTCATCGAAGACCCTACATTTTTTTATAGCTGTGAATGTGAGTGGGAATCATTGTTTATCTATATGTGCCCTGCAATTGGCTGGCGACCAGTTCAGAGTGTACCCTGCCTCTCACCCAGCGTCAGCTGGGATAAGCTCCAGCACACCCGCGACCCTAGTGAGGATAAATGGTATGGAAAATGGATGGACTGCTAACTTGAAAGCAAATGTTTATGAACTGACGAAAGGCAGGTCAAAAGTCCAAAGTGTTACGCTGGTATTGGAGTCGAGGACTGTTCTCACTGTAAAACTGACTGTACCAGCGTCTGTGTTTCTGGATGGCAGAATCTTCCTTCACGAGGAGAGGCTTAGAGATGTACTTTTTATTGTTCCAGATCATCACATCCCGCTCAAACTAGACAAAAACAGACAAATGGAATACATATTACTGGAATCTGTAATGTTTGTTCCCAGCACATCCAAAATATATTAAGTATACTTTCTCCCAGGTCTCGTCTGACAGCTGAATACTTTTCTTTTTTTACAAAAATAAATGTATACAAAAAGCTTGATGCAATATTACAAGCCAGACCAGAGCAAAGTACGGCCATGGGCCACATCCGGCCCGTCCACAATCTCTGACCGGCCCTCGCAGTGACCGTGAAGTCAAAATATAATGTCTGTAAAAACATATTATTTTGAAAGTAGTGCTTTTATTTTGATGTCCGCATGTGTGGACAGTATGTCAACAAGAATTATGACTTTTGTCTGCAGCATTGTCAATTGGCGAATTTTTTTCTATATTTAGTGAAGTCTCTGACCGCTCTAGCAATACAACAACAACAAAAATACAGAAAGCAATAAACAAAAATAAATAATAAACCCGTGGCTACGTCGCACACCCCACCCCTAAACCCTGGATCGCTTCACACTGTATGCAGGACACAAAGGTTTAAGTGTAGTCAAAGAAATTTCTACACAAAAAAAATAAACATGGGTAACAATGTCTCTAGAGACCCCTTAATCTTAACTGTTATATTGTCTGTCTACATGTGTTGCTGTCCCATAGTTTGTGTTCAAATAGCTGTGTCTTAAAGTTAACACAGCCACATAAATGCTAATCATTACCTGATGTGTTATCTTAACATTAGCCTTAAGCTAGTGGAGTAAAGGCTATGTGGTTGTTTTATATACATAAATTGTAATTCTCTTTTTTTTTTTGCTAGTAATCTTAAACTGAAAGTGGCAATAAACAACTTGAATCCTCTTTTTTTGTTGTTGAGAATATTAACATACTAATTTGAACACTGCCACCATACAGGGCTTGTATCTCAAGTTTGCGGTCGCAAAGCAAAAACTATCTAAAAAAAATTGTTGGAACAACAGATTGTATCCTGAAAAACCCGTAAATCAGGTCATTCATGTCTCAAGGCACCACTGTAATGTCTTCTCAGTAAAGTTCTACATCAAATTTTGAATCGCTGAGTAATATTTACACAACTAGCACAAAGAAATCATTATGACTGATATTAGGCGCAAACAGAGTGTAATACTTTTAAAATACTTTTAGTACTTTTAAAACATCTGAAAATGATCAGAAATCTGACTGAAAAGGTTATAAAATATACAATCTAATTCGAATTCAAATTAGATACATCCGTTCGACGGGTACTAGGCGTTGTTCAGTCTTGTGTCCTGTGTTCAACAGTTATGGCAAGGAAAATATGTACTGTGTGTCAGTGTGCAAGTAGGCTTTACCTGAATAGATTCTCCTTTCAAGAGGAATTTGGGCACCAGGGCTGGAATATTTGACTGATAGAAGATTGTATGTGAGACACATTGCAAAAGAGGCTCCACTGGTGTCACACATTGCATGATCACTCCCCTGCCTAAGAAACTGTGGTCAAACTTCAGAAACACCACTCCTGGTCCTACCTGAAACTCATGAAATGTTTTCTTTTAATGTCGTATGCATCTTCTTCAGTGAATTGAGTAGTTACATTCAAATGTAGATTTCTGTCTAGAAGTTTGGGGTTTTTTTCTTTTTTTTTTTGCATAGTATAAATATGACAGCTTTCCTTTTTACAAAGAACCCTGCGAAGACAGGATATTGTCGTATTGCCGCAACTTTGTGTGGTTTCATAAAGCAAGCCTGGAACATTTGTGCCAGGGTCAGTATAAAATACATAACATATTTCAGCTCATATGGTGTCACAAAGGCTATGAGTGACACTACGACACTATTATCAAAATTACAAGACGGCATTCTATGAAAACGAATTTTCAAGTTATTGGTTCAATGAAGAGTTACATCCTATACTGTATATGCTTTTGACTTTCTTGTACCTGTCTAGCAACAATGTGTAGATCCAACACAGGCCAATGGCGTCCAAACAGATAAAGGGAATGTTTCACCAGCATTTGAGAACAATGATTGTTGGGAAAGGACTCTGGTGCCCACTGAGCCTTGAATTAAAAACACACACACACATATAGAACTGAGAGAAATAAATAATTTTCTCAAAAGAGTTTTTTCCCCACACAATTTAAAAGAGTTCCAAGCTGTCTTAACATGTTTGTGATATGCCTCACATTATGCAATTAAGAAACCTGAGAAGAGGAAATGGCACCCGCACCTCCAGAATCAGGCTCATATATCCTAAGAATGCTGGGAATGCTAACATGGTAGCTGTGAACATGCAAAAATGTATTAGCCGAAAATCAACATACTTTCCAACCATGTCGGACAAACTGCCAAGTTGTGTTGTTTGTGTAGCGTAGATCGACTCCACTGACAATGCCTGGCGTGTGCAAGTGAGTCAGGTGAGACAGGTCTGCTGCATTTTCAGGGATCTCCTGCAAAGTGACATCGGCGGCTTAATGCAACACTGCATTATGCATCATCAGTGTGTTAGGCGAACATGTGCAATAAAACTGAAAACACCGTTTAATTTTTCTTTTTTCTATCTAATTTAGCAAAATGATCTAAATGAGAACATTTACACCACAGAGTTAGATAAATAAATATGTATTAATGTAAAATATGGAGTCAGTCAACTCTTTGCAGACCGCTTCCACCCTTCAAGTTTCAAATACAATGTATATCTTGAATTCATCTTAAAAGGAGAATCCTTCCTCAGGTAAATCCTTCGAGCCTTCTCTTAGCAGAGGGGGAGGTTTGAGGCATCAGCTGTTGTCTGCCTTTAACCAGGGCCGCCCCTGACCAAATTGGGGCCCTAAGCAAAATGTTTGTTATGTTATAGTAGTAGCAGAATATTGTGTACCATCAGATTTCATCTTTTATGTGTTGTCATGTAAACGTAATCTGCTCAAATCCTTCAGAATCCTAAATGCTGAGATCATCCAGGTCACACCCACAAACACACCCACCGTTGAAATGGTCTAACCAATCAGATTTTAGATTCAGATGATTCTGATTCAAGTCACTCACATTATAAACCCATGTGCCAATTAACTTCACAAACTCGTTTTTAACTGCACATGTGCACATTTGCACATGAAATTACTTAACAAACAATATAAGATATGATTGCTTCACACAAAGTCTCACTCTCTTACTGCATATTAACTGGAGGCGTGCCCGCCACGCTGATCTTTGTTCTTTCGCACAGCTACGTGCATGTTACATCACACCACTCACAGCACTTCCGGTTCGACATTACTTGTCAAAATAAAAGCACGAATTTCAATTAATGGTCGTCAGTCCTGAGGTGGTGTGTCTGTGGAAGGGGGGGAAGGGGGGGGGGGGGGTGGTCATTATATGATATGATGATATGAAATAGTCATTCAAGTCATACTGGAGACAGAGATTCCTATCAAAGTACCAAGTTTTATTCCAACAATATACCCACATTCAAGTGAAGCATGAGGGTTTTTTTTGCCTTTTTTCCCCTCTTACTTGTTCCCGACTCTTGTCTTTTGGCTAACATGTCAACTCACCTTTGCTCTGCAGTCTGCAAATGCCGGCCCTAACGAGCTCTTTTGCCACAAGACAAGTCTGATTGCTATGCAGGACGGTCGTTTTTCACGAACCACACTGGGCAACAACAACACCCAATTATGTACCACCCCCAGAGAACACACCCACCCTGGCATAAATAGAGGGACTCCACACCTAAACTTTAGAACTAAAGAAGCCTTCTGGATTAAAGGTGACATTTCTTCAACAAACAAGGACAGTCTGGTTGCATTGATTCAACCTTTGCAGATTGCCATGACCTGAACGACTGAGAATCTACACATACATATTTCAAGTGTCTTTAATGCGCGATTTGAAAGCCATGCAGGTTGCCATCCTCTTGACCCTCAAAAATGTTTCTTACTTTTAAAATAAAAAAAGAAGGCAAACTGTCTCAATTCAAATGAAGATTTCCACAAAGTCAATTCGAGTCTCTTGACTACCAAGTCAAAGTCAAACCTTGCTGAAGTATTTGGCAAGCAAGTCGCAAGTCATAAAACAGGCAACTGGAGTGAAATCGAGTCAAGTCTTTTGACTTGACTGCTCCCATCTCTGGTTTCCACCTCCATGCATGACTGTGGGTATGGTGTTCCTTGGGTCATACTAGGATTCTTTCATACTCCAAGCATGGAGGGTCTAGTTGATACCGAAGAGCTTGACTTTGGTGTCATCTTCTGATCACAGAACTTCATCCCAAACATTCACTGAGTCAGATTTCAATTCGTTATGGAGCTGTGTGTTATCAACTGTCCTCTTGGTGACTGAGGTCCCAATTGCCTTCAGATCATTTACTGTTAAATTACTGTTGTGTTCTTTACTTTTCTCATGATCATTCTCACTCCACGAGGTAAGATCTCGAGCACCAGACTGAGGGCAATTGATGATCTCATGGTTTCTTTCACTTTCGAATAAGGGTGTCACCTTCTCAGCAAGCCTGTAGCCAATGGCTTTGAAACCCATTCCAGTCTTGTGAATGTTAACTTTGTCCTTGACATCTTTTGAGGGACAAAGATTGGTCGGTAAGCAACTGATCCCTAAATCAAGTGTGCTCGTCGTGTATGTCATGATGGTGGGGGGGGTTTAACATCACAAGCACATACCTCAATATGAGCGCTGACAAAATGTTCTGTTCTTCCACGATAGACCCACTCGCCCCTGGTAATCTCATCCTGCTCTGGGACAATCCACTGAGGATCTTCTCCATCACAGTGAAACCAAACCAGGATCTGACTGTTAACTTCACAGCTGGGCCAGACGTCCACCTTTGCAAAATCTGGCACTTGAAGATAGCATAGATTAAATGCAGTACTATCACACACCAAAGACCTTCCATACTTGTTGGAAATCTCTCCAATGGTAGCACCTGAGTATCTTATTCAATGACACAGAATGGAAAAGTAACATGCGCAAGCATTTTTATGTTACTGCTTGAGTGACATTATATTTGTTATATTATTTTTTTAATTATGAAAGTGATTATGCACAAGCAACTGATTTGGATCATACCTTTTTCAGCATATGGTATTCTCTCACATTTGCCATCGTTCCCCCGAAACTGCCATCCATGGAACGGGCACTCAATACAGTTTCCCACCACACGTCCTCCCACAGCCAGGTTGGCACCCAAGTGTGGGCAGTAGGCATCTAACACATAGGCCTTCTCATCCTCACCTCGAAACACTACTAACTTTACACCTAAGAGAAGCAGATTTTGTTGTCTAAATAACTTTGTTTCACAGGAGCCATTTTGATATAGCAAGAAAGTACATATTAGAGCAGTTGATGTTAACAAATACATTAATTTGAGTTTTATAGGGGCAGCTTCCTCCAAATTTACGTTGTCATACAGTTATTTGTTCCAATGTTTTTACCTTTTGTTACAAAATTAGATCAACATTCTTGTGAATGGTTCTGTGGCACATTCCAATGCATGCTAATTAAGTATAACCCAATCATCAGGTCCTGGTGTACAAAAAGGTTACAGGTTAATGGGGGAGTGTCACACTAAATACTTAACACATCCACTGCCATTGACGGCTTTAGAAGTCAAATATCCATGTTAACTGGGAAGGCTGGCAGTGAATGAGTTAAGTGTGAATAGTTGTCTGCCTAAAGTGCCCTGTGATCGATTCTGAATTCTCTCGTGTTGGTGGTAGTGTGGCAATTAAAGGCCAGTTCATACGTTACGTGTCTGCAAGGTGCACGTTGGTCCATGTGACGTAAATATCGTCATCTGCCCCTGTGTACAAGGGTCCGCGTGGACCCCGCAGGAGTCAACTGAGCGCAGCCCAGTTTTTTTGACTGCATGGACTGCAAATGCGTACTGATGATGCTTCTCCCCGTCGATGTCCTCATTTCTTGCACCAATGTGCTGAAGTCTCCATCCCTTCTCCTATTCAAGTTCAGTGGTTGCACATTGTATCTTTGTTTTACTTTTTCCTTCTTTTCAGCCAAATACAAAAGACATGGGAGGTGTTTCTTTTCATTACTGTTTTTCCCTACAGTATTTTCTGTATTCCTCAAGGAATTATGATCCCCATCCATTTTCTATGCCGCTTATCCTCATCCATCTATATTCTATACCGTCTATCCTATAGGATGAGCTGGAGCCCCCAGTAGGTATATAGTATGTGAAAACAACATCGGTTTGGCTAAGGACCCCCGAAAATGGCACCTACGAAGAGACACGCTTACGAAGCACAGTTTAAACTGCAAGATATCAGTTACGCGGAGGAACATGGGAATCGAGCAGCGAAAGAATTCAAGATCAACAAATCCATGGTTTGCAAGTGGAGGAAGCAGGAAAACGCCAGCATCATTGCTGAACAGCCCTCCGGCAACGAGACTGACTCTGACAATGACGAGAGGGAACCCGGCATGTTTGATGGAGAACTTGCCCAGCTGTTCATTTCGGATACAGAAGATGAGGACTTTGATGGATTTGTGGATAAGGATTGATCAAAAAATTACGTGAGTACATTGTCAAATACTTCAATAAAGTACAACCGAACTCACTGTTTACATTGTTAAATACGTCAATAAAGTACAACCGAACACAGTTTTCCTCCTGCTGGCTTTTTAAAAACATACGCTACATGCATGCTAGCGTATGTTTTAGCGTGCATGCATGCTACCGTATATTTTAAGCTATCCATCCATTTTCCATTTTCAACACCGCTTATCCTGGTTAGGGTCGCGGGACGCTGGAGCCTATCCCAGCTGACTTCGGGCGAAAGGCGGACTACACCCTGAACTGGTCGCCAGTCAGTCGCAGGACACATAGACACGGACAACCATTCGCACTCACATTCACACCGTCACTGAGTGGGAACTGAACCCATGCTGCCTGCACCAAAGTCAGGCGAGTGTACCACTACAACATCAGTGACTCTGTTTTAAGCTAACGTATGTTTTATTATTTGGGATCTATTTATTAATTTTCCTTGACCATTTTGGTCAGTTAATTAAATCGGTGATTTCAACTCAACAATAAATCAATCATCATGAGCTCCTGCGGTATTAACATTTGTGACGACACAAGATAAACACAATGCTATCACAAATGGTTAGAGCTGGACTGAAGAGTTGTGTGATTAAGGGAGTCATGTTTCACTGACTACAACAATCCTGCACAATATAAGTGTACATGTGAGAAGGTGTCAACAATGAGTCATTGTTAGACAAGACAATGTCTCTAAGTATCCAAATTTCCCAACAAACCAATGAACATGAACTTGCAAGCTGCTTTTAGTAATCTTTAATTAAGAGTGTACAGTACTGAATACATGCTAAACATGTTTGGGCCTGAATAACACTGAATCTTGATTTGCATTCTCACAGAATAATGAAATAAAAGCAAAATAAAAGGCAAATTTCTGTTCTAGGTCTCGTCAGACTCATACAAACACACAGACACACACACGCACACGCACACACACACATGCATACATAGTGCAAAATTGAAAAGATGAACTGTCCACAATGTGGTCTGACTGGTTGCAAGCAATTAAAAATAATTCTCTTCAAACTATCTTCTTAAAAGACAATTACAAGACTTTAATTACTCCTAATTGTTTTGGGAAAGGTCATCAATGTGGTCTGACTGGTTGCAAGCAATTATGTATGCAGATTTTTGGGTACTACAGTAAGTGAATATTTCTGTTTTACTGAAGTTGCTTTGTTAATCTCGGGCAGTGGTCTGCAACCCAGGGCTCCAGAGCCACATGTGGCTCTTTAATCCTTTCTGCTGTGGTTCCATGTGACTTTGTAAAATAAATGAATATTAAATTTCAATTAATTGTTATTTTAGTTCATTCATTTTTCAAATGTAATTCTAAATTTGGGGATAATGGTGCTCTTGTAACATGACAATAAAATGTTTTTTTTTTTAATCAATCCTTATCCACAACCACCGATGTGCGACACCTGGTGCCAAGATTTATTGAGCTATTTGATCCTCGGTAGGTAAACCATGGATAAATGGAAGAAAACTAAAGTTATATGCTGCGTGATCTCTATTAAAAACAGACATCATTCACACCTCGCAGATGACAGTTGACCATCGTTTGTGAAAATAAAGGCGACATCTACAGCCCTGATGTGCTGACGCTGTATGCTTTTATGTGGTAAAATTATGACAGAACACAGAAGCAGACGGCCATTTTGGTTTGCATTTTGGGTTCGCTGCAGGTGGATCATTTCAGTTTGGTTTTATTGTATAAATATGAGGAGGACTCAAATAGACTGACTAATTTATTAGAAAGTAGGCTTCAACCAAGCATCTTTTTTTTCAACTGATTTTGTTACCTGCACAAATAAAATATTGTGTTCTCTGTAGCAGTTCATTGATTTCATAAATGTAACAAACTATTGTTTGTTTTTATACTTACAGGTAAAAACAAAAAATAAATGATATATGCAGTGTTGTGGCTCCCGGTGTGTTGTTGTTTTTTTGCCTGTGGGAGACGGTCCAAATGGCTCTTTAAGTATTTAAGGGTGGGAACCCCTGATCTGATCTGATCTTAAGGCAGGGCTCTAGACTTTTTGAACTGGGTGCACTGGTGCCACCAACTTTTGAGTGGGTGCATAATATATAGGTCCAAACGCATCGCATTCAACGCCACAGTTTTACAGGTTCAATCTTAACATAAATGAATAAACATAGCTGCCTGGGTTTTTTTTAGGCAATATTGACTAGCAAATGATTAAGTCGCAATCTTTTATGTTCGTTATTTGAAGCAAAATTCCACGAGACAGGAAACTTATTGAAAAGTGTTGGTGCTTAAAGTGCTTAAAGCATTGGTCAGGACTTTCAGATAAATCAGGCCTTAACATTTTTCATAAAGAAGTTGTCAATCGTTCTTGTCATGTGATCATCCATGGCTATTTCCACACTAAATATGATGGGCATAATAGGCCACTCACCTAGGTCACGATAACCCATTTTTAGGACTGTATATTTTAATAGCAACAATAAAAGAGGCTGTTGTTTTTATGCTGCTGATATAATGATATAAGAGCATATGTAAATCCTTTTTAAGAGCGATTAACTTTTAATTCTCAAGAATATTTACCATTGGCATTGAAATGCCGAAAAATAAATAACATATCTTGGATAAATAAAAAAGATTCAGACTGTTCACAAAAATTGCACTTGAATATTAAACATTTGACACAGAAATATAGAGAGTTATTAATACCTCCATCCATCCATTTTCTGAGCCGCTTCTCCTCACTAGGGTCGCAGGCGTGCTGGAGCCTATCCCAGCTGTCATCGGGCAGGAGGCGGGGTACACCCTGAACCGGTTGCCAGCCAATCGCAGGGCACATACAAACAGACAACCAGTCGCACTCACAGTCACACCTATGGGCAATTTAGAGTTTCCAATTAATGCATGTTTTTGAGACGTGGGAGGAAACCAGAGTGCCCGGAGAAAACCCACACAGGTACGGGGGAGAACATGCAAACTCCACACAGGCGGGGCCGGGGATTGAACCCTGGTCCTCAGAACTGTGAGGCTGACGCTCTAACCAGTCGTCCACCGTGCCGCAGTTAATAATACCTTAAGAGGCAATATACTGCCCTAACACCCAAACCCCTAACGCTAACCTAACCCCCTAACAGTAACCCTTTTTCAAGAGGCACACTGTTGAGAAATTAGGACGCACAAGGGACCAAATTAGCTGGACTCTTGAGCCCTGCCTTAAGGGTTATATATGTCTTGTCACCAGATTTAATCGGCTCCAATTTCCTGGATCAGGACAAAAGACAATTTTTGTCTACTCCAGTGATTCTTCTTCTAGTGGTACGTGAAAGAATACATACAAGTACATTTCTGGTGTATTTAACTTTTTAGTATAATACATTTGCATTGAAAGCTAGAATCCACAACTTAAAAAATAATAATAATAATTTTAAAAAATCATCTTCACCAAAGCCACTACTAGAGGAGATGACATGAGGATTAAGCCAATCTGCTCCTCTAACATCTTGCTATATTCGTCAGTATCTTATTTTTTATATTTAGTGACCGCCCTATTCATTTGACCCGGTTGGTGGCGCACTGCAGATGATGGCAATAAAATGACGCATCTTCTTCAAAACATAGTAAAAATGTTGTAGAATCACATTGCGTTGCCTTACGTCATATTGAAGCGGCAGCTCTGTTCTTTTGTTGTCATGGAGAATTCAAACTAGGGGGCGCCAAAAGTTATATACTATAGCGTTAATCTGTTAAAGGTGTTTGTTTTTAAACTTTTAGTAAGGTACAGATATTATTTAACTTTCATGTGCAATAAATTTTAATTGGATCATTATTTAAGTATATTATCCTATATTTAAGCACGGTGTTAATAAACGGTGCATAATGTTACTGTGGCTTTCCGTAACATTAGATATATCTTTAGGACTAAAACCTCACTCTCGTTTTTGATGAAATACTTGGGCCAACGACACTTCTGTATTTATTGGTGTTCATTAAGGTGGTACTTTGAGAAGTAAGTGTTTTTTTTTTGTTTTTTTTTTTTACGTGGTACTTTTAGAACCACAGCTCCATCACACCAATCTAAGGATCTAAGACATTAGGAAGTGCTCGCTTACATTATGGTAGAATTTGAATCCAGAATTACGTACCAACCATGGTGACATCTCTGACTTCTCCTCCCTCCAGCATATGAGAATCCAGAACTCGGTACCAGCCGTTTGGGTAGACTGGTGGCAGGTCTCCGGTTGTCCTGCGGCGGCGCACATCGTTGGCAGTGCGCGCCTTGGAGCGGCCGTCCTCCCTGATGTATCCCACATCCTCCAGTGTCTTAAGCAGCTCCATTGGGCTGAAGAACAGTTTGTACGTGGAGACCAAAAGGAGGGAAACACATGCTATGATGCACACATCAGCGCCTTGGATCATCACATCCCTCCAAGTGGAGTAGTCGGTGCCCACTTGTGGGCCCTGGGGTTGTCCGGTTTGCATGAAGAGAAGGGCACATACTACCAGGCTGGCCGAGGCGGCTACCCTCTTAACATAATGATTCTGACTCATGGTACTGGCTGGCTGCTTTCTGATTCTCAGACGACACACTTCGGGTGAGAGCAGGTAGCAGCAGGAGGAATGCAAAGTAGTTTTTTTTTTGTTTTTTTAACACGCCCTCAGTCTGTAAACACACCTTATGAAGACTTTCCACCATGGAAGTTAATGGACCAATTTATGGCTGGTGGAGTCTTCTCCAGGGGGGCTGTGTGTGTGTGCGCGTGTGTGTGTGTGTGCCCAATTCCAATGAAGTTGGGACATTGTGTTAAACATAAATAAAAACAAAATACAATGATTAGCAAATCAGGTTCAACCTATATTGAATTGAATGCACTACAAAGACAAGATAGTTAACGTTCAAACTGATAAACATTTTTTTTTTTAGCAAATAATCATTAACTTAGAATTTTATGGCTGCTATTGTAAGGCTGGTGTCTAATTTTTTATTTGCAGTTTTGTTTGACAATGTTCTTTGTTGTTTGCAATTTTAAAAAGTTTTGTGTGATTCTTTTTGCCACAAATCTGATTCCATAGATAGGCTGTGACATGGCCTTACTCCACCCACAAGAACACAAAGAGAGGCTCTTGCCATTTTTACTTCATGTGTGAACTGCAGATTAAGTAGACTGCTGTTGCTAGCTTGGAGCCTTAGCAAACCAAACATGCCTGATGTGTAAAATTTAAACATCAACATTAGCCGGGTGCTTGCGTTGAAAAATTATGCTGTATGCTTGTCTAATTGTGGTTCAATAGATCAAGATTTGACCCTATTCTTCGCGGGTGGTGGGGGTGGGGACTTGTTGGAGAGTCCCGATGCAAGTCAAACATTCCATATTGGCTGCTAATCCCTTTGTGTCATGGGTGTGTGTTCCAGGTTTTGTCCCCCCCCCCCCCCCCTGTTTCTCACACACCTGCCCCTGTGAGCATCGTCATCACCTGTGCCTCGTTCACCCTAATTACCTATTGTATTTAACCTCGTGTCTCATTCCTTCTCGTTGCCAGCTCGTTGTACCTTGTCGTCGCGTTCCAGCATTCCTTGTTTCCACGTCACAGACTCACAGTAAGATTTGACCCTGTACGGATTATCGACCTTGCCTCTTTGCCTCATGTTTTTGGATACTGTTGCCTTTCTTGGATTGCCTACCTGTGTACCGACCTATGCCCGTCTATTAAACCTCTCTTTTTGGAAACTGTCCATTTGTTTTGGAGTCGTGCATTTTTGGGTCCTATCCTCTGTTCCGTTCATGACACTTTGTTGTGAATGCAATGTTAGCAGGGTGATGCCTGGTAACAACCAGTGTAACCACTAACCACAACATTAAAATACTTTGAGTACTAGGTAAACACTCACAGGCCAGACAATAAAGTGCACTTGTGCAACTTCATTAGAAAAGTGCTCGAGGACTCTGCATTTATTTTTTTTTTGCACAATTGTCAAAAAACAAATAAATAATGTACCGGCATTACCAGATAACTAGCAACCCTTTCCTGCTCAGTGGCTTTTTTTTTTTTTTTTTTTTTTTTTTTGTCAATGTCTTTATGTCTCAAAGTGTTCTGTAAATTGACTGTCTGCTGTCGTACTAGAGCGGCTCCAACTACCGGAGACAAATTCCTGTTTTGGACATACTTGGCAAATAAAGATGATTCTGATTCTGAAAATTTGGCCTCTAATAAGGCTCAGTTTTGATTGACACTGTCAGAGCAGTAGTATTAATGTAACAATATGTTTATTACTTTGGTTGTAATTAACAGTATGTGCGCAACTTCTTTCGAAAATTTGCCCGATTAAAAACACTCAGTTTTGATAGACACAGTCAGAGTAGTAGTATTAATGTAACAAATTGCCCATTGGTGTGAATGTGAGTGAAAATGGTGGTTTGTTTATATGTGCCCTCCAATTGGCTGGCAACTAGTTCAGGGCGTACCCCGCCTCTCGCCCAGAGTCAGCTGGGATAGGCTCAAGCACGCCCGTGACCCTAGTGATGATAAGCGGAACAGAAAATGGATGGATGGATTTATTATCTTGTGCAGAGTCGCTGGGAGCCTCTTACATCATGCACTCTGCACATTTGTATTACTCACACTGTACATATTTCACGCATTGGGCACATTGACATCTCCTCCAGGGTACCCTGGAGGGCTGGCGAGAGGCATGATGATGCGGACGCCAGGCCAGGTGCTGGCACATCTGTGCTGGTCTCCCGTCCGGTCGTTCCCCTTCTCTGCCTGGCTTGTCCTCCGGTTTTGATGCATACACCCTTCGGCGGAGGAAGGGTAGTGTCGGACAAGTGTTACTGCACTCCAGCTTGTTCCCTACCCCGCCTAGCCTTTCCCCCGCTGATTTTTAATGCACCACATACATTCACACATCCGTTGTGGAGCTGGTTGGTCTGGGTGGGGGTGATGTGATGCGGGCATAACTGCCCCCCTCGTCCGTCTTGTAAAGTAAATACAAAACTTGCATCATCATTGAAGTTTGGCTTCTCCCAAACTGGCTTCCTTAGGCTTACATTTAACACAGGTTAAAAAATAATAATACGTTACTGAGAAATTCTACTGAGACATCATGATCGTGACTTTCCACACTTTGAATTTGCCTCTTCCAATGCATTTGGTTGACTTTTACAAGATGTTGTATATTAAATAATTCAAAGTATCTTTATATATGCTTTTATTTGCATAAATCAAATGTTTTGCTTCACACAGCTCTGTTCGAAGAGAGGCTGGGAAGGGTGCTGGTCCACAACTTTACAAAATGTAACCTAATTTCCTGTTTAATGGAGGTTCCATTCGTCCTTGCATTGATGTCCAGGAACTGTATTGGTAAATTCCGGCCAGTTCACTGGAACCTTCAGGTTTCCCCTGTTTGGATCTCTGTGTAAACAATAGAAAATCCTAGCCCTAGATTCCAAGCAAACCATGGTGAGAGCCATTACCCTCATCCATCCATACATTCATTTTCTGAACCACTTATCCTCACAAGGGTCCATTTCCCTCAAATGGAGAAAACATGGAACAGTGATGATCCTTCTCAGGAGTGGCCGTCCTATCAAAATTACCCCAAAAGCATGGCAACAACTCATCCAGGAGGTCACAAATGAATCCAGAAAAACATCTAAAGAACTGCATGCCTCCCTTGGCTCAGTTAAGTTCACTGTTCATGACTCATCAATAAGGAAGAGACTGGGCAAAAATGGCTTCCATTGCAGGGTTCCAAGGTGAAAACAACTGACGACCAGAAAGAACGTAAAGGCTTGTCTTACTTTTGCAAAAAAAAGAAAAAATCTGGGTTTTCGAGAATATTCTATGGACTGACGCGATGAAAGTTGAACTTTTTGTGTGTCTCGTTACATCTGGCGTAAATGTAACACCGAATTTTCTGAAAAAGAACATCATACGAACAGTCAAACATGGTGTTAGTGTGATGCTCTGGGCCTGCTTTCACACTCAGGACCTGGACAACTTGCGTGCTGTGATTGATGGAACCATGAATTCTGCTCTTTACCACAAAATCCTAAAGGAGAATGTTCGACCATCGGTTTGTGACCTCAAGCTGAAGCGCACGAGGGTTCTGCAGCAGGACAACGATCCAGAACACACCACCAGTCAACTTCTGAATGGCTTTAAAAAAAACAACAAAGGTTTTGGAGTGGCCTATTCAAAGTCCGATTGAAATGCTGTGGCATGACCTTAAAAAGGCCATTCGTGCTTGAAAATCCTCCATTGTTGCTGAATTAAAACAATTCTGCAAGGAAGAGTGGGCAAAAATATCTCCACAGAGATGTGAAAGACTCATTGCCATTTATAGACAATGCTCTTTTTTTCCCCTTAAAAAATAAAATTACAATTTAAAAACCAAACCATGTAAACGTTTTGTCTTTACTTGGGTTACCTTTGTTTGATATGTATTGTTTGTTTGTTGAATGATCCTAAACATTAAAGTGGGGAAACTTAAAAAAACAAACACAAAAAGAAGAAGAATCTGAGTTGCGGGCCAACACTTTTTCTCAGCACTGTACACTTCATAATATCCGTTACTTGCAGGGTATGGCTGAAATCAGGCAGGAATGAGACGGTTGATTTGAATAAGCATGCAAAATGCGAGCAAAACTAATACCGTTTCAATGCAAATCAAGATTTTGAGAATAATTATCTTCAGCAGCCTACTGATAGAACCAGTCTCCCTGCCCCAGAATGCAAATGGAGGGCTATGCTTCCACTAAAAAAGTGTCACTTGACTCTCCATGAACCACAGAGTCGCTTGCGAAGTAACTTATATTCAATTAATAAATGCACCACCAAGTGGATGCACAGTCCTCCATTTTAAGCTTTTATGTCAACATTTCCAACCTGTCGTACTGTAGGTCTGCGCTCTGCTGTGTGTTACTCTAATTAAGTTTTTGTATTTCACACGGTCAAGATTGTGGAGCGTTTTGTCTCACGTGGCTTTTTCAGCATGTTGGTAAACGGCAGTCTGACGAGGAACCAGGAAGAGCTACTCTGTCCCAATGTCCACTGCAGTTCTCTTAATTGTCTCTTGGCTTGGTTTTGATCCCCATTTTGGTTAGGTATTCAGCAAAGGCAATATCCAAAGCAGCTCGGCCCTTCTCTTTGGTATAAGCACCAAGAAGCCTCTTCACATCCTCTCTATAGTGAAAATAAAGCTGTGGAAAATGTGTTTCTGCTGATTAAGAGACTAAATAAGACTAAATCTGTCCAACACAGGTGTCTCTTGGCTCTTCTTGCTGAGGGAAGTCCTTGGGTGTGAAGTGATGACCATCCATGTTGTTAACTCGTGTGTGTGTGTGCGTGTATGTGAGTGTGTGTATATATATATATATATATATATATATATATATATATATATATATATATATAATTGTATAGTTTTCCAACCTCCAAAGCCCATCGTCAATGAGGGGTGGGTGGTTGGCGGATGGAGGTTTTTGGGCATCTATTAACAACACAGGAAAATGTCTAGGGGGATGGCTGAAGATGCAATCGTTTCAATGCCCCCCCCCCCCCCCCCGAAATTGAATGCGTCCGAAGGTCTCGTCGATGAATAATAATAATACCTAAAATTAGGTGAAATTTTGTTTTAAATGTGCTTTTTTAGGCGCGCAATGGCACTTTACAATTTGATGCATTATTCATTTACTTCACAGTCACATCCTGGTGGT